>NC_088794.1:5679347-5774763 GCF_011386835.1 Chrysemys picta bellii
GAAACAGTTTCACTTTTCACTTCTCCCAGGCAGTCATTTCTCCTTCCAAAACAACTTGAAGATAAGCAAGATTAACCCGAGTGCACAGTTCAAAGTCTGGACTACAGCACAATGTGCAATGCAGCTTCTTTAACGAATTCCCAGTGGCAATCTCACTCCCCCATCCCTTCTCTTCTGCTAGATTTTACTCTCATAGATCTGCATAAGTATCATCGCTGTGTTTTGCAATTTCCATTCTCTCTCTCCAGTCACACAAGCACAGGGCAGTGATAATGCCAGGGCAGGTAAATTCCAGCAGAACAGAGATGGAATTGGATAAGTACTTGGTGTGGGGGGTTTGCTTTGAGATTTAAGCGAACTGCTCAGGTTTCAGAGTAGCAGCCGTGTTAGTCTGTATCCGCAAAAAGAAGAACAGGAGGACTTGTGGCACCTTAGAGACTAACAAATTTTTAGAGCATAAGCTTTCGTGGACTATAGCCCACTTCTTCGGATGCATATAGAATGGAACATATATTGAGGAGATATATATACACACATACAGAGAGCATAAACAGGTGGGAGTTGTCTTACCACCTCTGAGAGGCCAATTAATTAAGAGAAAAAAACTTTTGAAGTGATAATCAAGCTAGCCCAGCACAGACAGACAGTTAGATAACAAGTGTGAGAATACTTACAAGGGGAGATAGATTTCAATGTTTGTAATGGCCCAACCATTCCCAGTCCTTATTTAAACCGGAGTTGATTGTGTCTAGTTTGCATATCAATTCTAGCTCAGCAGTTTCTCGTTGGAGTCTGTTTTTGAAGTTTTTCTGTTGTAATATAGCCACCCGCAGGTCTGTCACTGAATGACCAGACAGGTTAAAGTGTTCTCCCACTGGTTTTTGAGTATTTTGATTCCTGATGTCAGATTTGTGTCCATTAATTCTTTTGCGTAGAGACTGTCCGGTTTGGCCAATGTACATGGCAGAGGGGCATTGCTGGCACATGATGGCATATATCACATTGGTAGATGTGCAGGTGAACGAGCCCCTGATGGTATGGCTGATGTGATTAGGTCCTATGATGATGTCACTGGAATAGATATGTGGACAGAGTTGACATCGGGGTTTGTTACAAGGATAGGTTCCTGGGTTAGTGGTTTTGTTCAGTGATGTGTGGTTGCTGGTGAGTATTTGCTTTAGGTTGGGGGGTTGTCTGTAAGCGAGGACAGGTCTGTCTCCCAAGATCTGTGAGAGTAAAGGATCAAATTTGTTAGTCTCTAAGGTGCCACAAGTCCTCCTGTTCTTCTTTTTGCTCAGGTTTGTGGATATGATAATGGAGAATGGGGGGGGAGGGTTGCTTTGAGTTGTGAGCGCATTAGAGAGAGGTGCTAGTTCCCAAGAGAAAACATTTTGGGTTGTTTGTTTGCAGATGCAGATTCCTGATTTTTTCTGCTCCAGGAGTCAGCTCAGGTAATGTCTGAGGAGGAAGTGGACTATCGTCTGCTGGAAACCCTGGAAGATCTGAGGCAGAAGGGGTCTGGGAGTTCAAGTTCACACTGAATACAATCAAGGTAGAAGGTGATTATAACCAGCTTTCTGGGACATATTGGAAACAGCAAAGCCTATGGATGTCATCAATGGGATGATCAACTACTATACGAAAGACTATGATCAGAAGATAGTCATGGAGGTGCTGAGAGCCATCAACCTGTGGGATCCGTCGGAGAGACACATCGATGCAGCAAAGGCTGGTAAGAATTTACCAATGGAGAGGATAGTGGGTGTCTTCAGTGTTGGTCGAACTATTCTGTGTTTGAAGGAGGAAGGGAAGGTTAATTCTCTGAATGAGGTGTTGGCTATTTCAGAGCTGACCAAGCTGATCATGACTCTCTTTCACAAGCCAGCAAGGGCATGGGTCAAATTCACAAGTCTTGAGTCAAGATTTCTTTAGGGTGTCCAGAACCTCTTGATGAGTGAATGTAGAGAACTCCAGGAATGCAGTTAGGCTGTTGATTGGTGGGTGCCGGTGAAGTGGGTATTGAGAAAGCTTCCCAAGTGTGCATGACCTTTTCAGTGCATTAGGATGATAACTTTTTGTGGTGCTTGGTGCTGGATTCTGTTGCAGGTTGTAGGTCATCAGGCCTGATAGCTCCTTGGGGCAGGATTTGGCAACTTCAGTGGAGGCTAAGAAGTTTCACTTGGCCTGTAATACAGCCTCAGCAAAGGCTTGGAGGAATTCGTTGTGTTTCATCCTTTCTGACTCAACCTTTGTTTTCTGCCATTGGTGCTTGAATTTCTGCCCCTCTCCCTTCATCTGACACAGCCTGTCAGAAAACCAAGCAGATGTGTGTGTGCGATGAGGAGGAAGGCATTTTTACTGGTATAGCTTTTCTTTTTTTCGGGGATGGTGGTGGAATAAGCTATAGTAACAGCCCACATTTGTCAATATGGTGGTATCTCTAATAGGAGCACTTTGTGGGCATATTATACCAGTAAAGCATTTCTAGTGTGCACGTGGCTTCAGAACGGCTAACGGAGACAACAATCCCTACCATTGATCTTGACCTCACTATAGATTAGTGCTGAGCATGAGATGCTGAAATGGTTCCTCCCACTTCTAACAGAAAAAATGTCCCCTTTTTATTCCCCCAGCACCTTACTGTGAAGATCTGTTAATTCTTTCAGTGTAATAACCACTCCCACCTCATCTGCAATAAATCACTTTCCTGCCTCTAGACTTTCTTGCATGTTCAACTCAACAATTGAACCATAAACCATCTGTTCTTTCCTGTATCATGGCTCAACCCCCTCTCCCAGCACATACATTTTGTGGCTTTGGATTTAAACACTAACTTCCTCGTCCTGTAGCCTGACCCGAAGTTGGGTATATATAAATGTAACTTGACGATAAACAAGTTCTTGTCCCAAGATCAGGCCCAGTAATTATCATATAATTTGGGAACCCCAAGGTGCACAGGTGCAACACTCACACTATAGGAACTCTTTATATATATATTTACAAATATATACTTTATTAATAATTTTGCAAAGTTATACACATACAAACTCAACAAAGCAGATAGAGATAATACAGAAAGTACATTTGGAAAGCCATACTTACCCCCTGGAATGTTAACCATTATCTTTCTCATCAATGTCATCATCCTCATCTTGCCCTCCCAAGGTCTACATCTCTCCAGCTTCTCTGCTGCCCGTGCTATGTTACTTTTATAGTAGGTTACGCTGACACTGCCATTTCCATTGCATATTCCATAGAGGTCCTTATTTGTATTTCCTCCCCTTAAGGTGTTCGTTTTCTATAGGTTAGTATATGTATGATGTTACCCTATTAGCATACATGTCAATTTACTGTCATAGCAGCTTTGCGGTCAGAGGTTCTGTCTGAAACTTTCTGGATGCTGATGTCAGCTATGTTCTGTGCTGGGGTCAGCTGTGTTCTGTGGGTGGCTAATATCAGTATTCTGGACAAAATTCCCCCTCTTGCATGCTACTTTCAGCTCCCTATAACTTATGAGTTACTTAAGTTTATCTGTACCAAAGGTTATAGGCCTCAAGCGTCACACTATCTACGAAAGCCAAATCTTACAGGATAAAAGCCTATAGGTTCCTCGCATTACTACTAAATATAATAAAGCAGAATAACAAAGCAATGAACATAATACAGGTAAGCTGGCCCCTCTGGGCTACAGGCCCACGCTCTGCCCCAGCACACACACTGCAGTGATGGTTAACGCTCCTTTGCCCCTTCTGTGAGACCACATACAAAATGTTGGGGGAGTTACACATAGTGTGGTGCTCTTCCCACCCTGGATGCTATTCATACACCCAGCAGAGTGATGTGCCATTAATGGAAGGGACAAACTAGGGGAAATTGGAGAGCAGGATGTACAAATTTTACTATCACAATCATTCCCTTTTCTGTTAGAAAGAAATGCTGGATGGCGCCACTATTGTTCCTGTTCTTTTCTTCTGTGTTCTTCTCACCTGATAGATTTTGTTCCAATGGCCTGACCTAGTTTTGTCTTGGTTTCAGGAAGGACCAGTGTAGTGTTTTGTGGGCGGGTTTCCATTTGGAATTGAAAGCGAATGTGCAGCAACTCTTGTTTGCATGACTGGAGGGAGCGCTAGGCAAGAAGGGAGGGGGTTGATGTGAGGTGAGTGCTTTAGTGCTTTAGTTTCAGTTTTGCTCTGACTATTCCTCTTTTTTTCTGTGAACCATTTCCTGGTTTTGTCTCTCCTCTCGCAGGCTGCTCAGAGAGCTGAGGAAGGAGATGCCATGGAGAAAGCAGTGAGCGATTGCTTACATGACATTCTTGAAGAGCTGACAAAGGATGAGCTCAAGAAATTCAAGTTGAAACTGAACAAATTTAAGCTGAAGAGGGATAATGTCAATATCCCCATGGGTAAATTAGAGGATGCATCACCTGTGGACATGACTCAATCCCTACTCAGCTACTATGGAGAGGGCTATGGGGCGGAAGTGACAGTGAATGTGCTGAAATCTATAAACAGGAGAGATCTGGCTAAGAAACTCTCTGAGACACTGAGACCTGGTAAGAAATAACCTAGGGAGAGCTCTGCCCTGCACAGTGTGTGCCTGTGGGGGGAGGGGGGAAGGAATTGTATCTCCTTCTCTGCAGCTTTGATTTTCAGCATTTGCTCTTTTTTTAAATAATATTTATGGACATAAATAACTATTTGCTTTGTGCTGAGGTGATGGCCGCCATCTTGGCTAACATACTGGGGACTGACCCATGGACCTCAAGTGCTAAAAGCACGAACTGCCAAAGCTTCATAAAATGGGGCTGTAACAGACTTGTCTGAGAGATCAGGCAGAGAGGAGAGACGTGTAACACACATTCACTAGTGAGTTACACTGACACTGTGCTCAGCCCTCTATACTGCACAGAGAGGCAGGGATGGTCCTACCCCAAAAAGTTTGAGGGAGAACATTTCCCAGCCAAAGCAGGAGCATTAGTAGAAATGACAGAAGAAAACAGAAATCGCCCAGATTTTAACCTGTCAATCTTTAATTCAGCTTTTTGTGCTATTCAGAGCCAGTTTCACTCACCATTTTCTGACTCCACTTCCAGGCTCCAATTATGCCTCCAAAGATTTGCAGGTGCTTGACTTTACACACAATGATTCCGGCTCAGAACTGAACTAGTGGTGTAAACTCTTGTAATTGTACCATTAGTCATACAATATTTTGTGTTTTATGTAAAGCCCCTGCTTCTTGCGTCATGTGATTATATAACTCAATTTTGTTTAAAATAAAAAGTACAATTCTAGTTCTCGTGACTGCAAAGAAAAACTACAAAGTATAAACAATAAATGCTCAAAAAGGCCAATAATTTTTTTTTTAATCTTATGTTTTAAGACAGACAATCATGATTTTTGAGGGACCTGACTCAATTTGTGAATGCTTTGGTTTGGCAACATTGCAGTGCTTAAGCACATGCTTAACTTTAAGGACATACTGATATCCAACTGACTTCAGCAGCATTACTTACAGCAGTGGTTCTCAACCTTGGTCCACGGCTTGTTCAGGGTAAGCCCCTGGCGGGCCGCGAGATGCTTTACCTGAGTGTCCGGAGGTACCACTGCTCACAGCTCCCGGGCCAATGGCAGCTGCGGAAAGTTGCTGTGCCCATAATTCTGATCTACGATGCAGTGGGGCTCCTGGAGCAAGATTTATCTTTGATCCTGGGAAATTCCACTGTGGGGACAGTGTTGAGTGGAACAACAACAATAATAATTAATAATAGTATTTCTTTATTTGGATTGGGTCCTGTGAGGTTAGGAGTTCAGAATTCTACTCCCAGCAACTCTATAGCACTTGTTAAATTATTATTTTAAAGAGGCACCAGACTAACCTTTCCTCATTCCCACTTTGTTCCTATTCACTTGCATTGGAAGGAGAATCAATAGGTCTCTATCAACTCAGAAAGTAAATTGAATTAAATGCATTCCAATAATCTCTTTCATTTGCTTCTCTCGTTAGATGGTTTAACTCCAGTGCCAGAACCTCAGCAATCCCCAAATCCAGGGGACAAAGACCGTCCCAAAGGTATTTTCCTCTTACACCCCTTTGGTTTTACCTTTACTTAGCACTTCTAGTTAAAAAAAAAATGCAACACTGGTAGGTTTTAAATCCTGAACCAGACCATGGAGTAGCTGTTCTAGAAACTCTGACGCTTCTCAGGGGTACCAGGGCTGTGAGGCACCTTGTTACCACCTGCCCTTAGTGTGAGGAAACCTTGTCTGTGCCTGCCAGAGGCCAGCTGGGCTGTCCCTTTGCAGGTTAGCAATAGGCACACGCCAACCCCTGAGGCTTCTGAGTGTCTATCTCTAGTGTCCAGCTCCTGATCCACTGGACACTCACAGTATTCCCAGATCCTCTGTCCCCCAAAGGCACAGAACACCACCGCTTACAAGTTACGCTATAGAACATAGCTCCACTTAACACACAGCACTTAGATTGGTTTACAGAGAAAGCAAGTACAAGTTTATTTAACAAAGAACAGAGATTCAAATGGTTGCAAAGAGAAACATTGGAAATAAAGGTTTATCTATAAAATAAGATAGCAACTCGCTTAACCCGAACTTAACTACCAAGACAATTATGTCATAAGAGCAAAACCTCACTCAAAATCCCTCCAGCATATTACAGCCAGCTGAGATCTTTCATTCATGAAGCAAGTCCATGGTCAGTTTACTTCATACGTGAAAGATATTTTGTCTCTCTTGGCATTCTCCTGACATACCAAACTAATTCTTTAACCTTAGATATAAACCAGACACCATCTTGCTGTCCACTCCTTCCTGTAGATTTTGTGATCTCTTCCTGACTTTGCAAAGTTGGTAATGCCATATGCAAATAGACTTCCATTGTAAGACACACACAATGGTCAGCTAGGAAGGTAAGTGTCTCCTATCCCTTGTCTGAACAGAACCTGTTTATCACTTTCTGGTGACCTGGCTTACATACCTTTAAGAACTCAGTTTTGGGGATACATATGTAGGCACCCTTTACTAGATCAGCCTCTGAACTTAATTGGGAGTGGTCCAGTTGGCAAGATCCTGAGTGCTGCAATCCAGCCTTGGAGATTACACCTCCCATGATGCCTTGGGAAAGAGGCAGAGAGACTTCTAGGGATCAATGCAGGGAGAACATGGGGTGGGCTCCATTTTGGAGAGGAGCTGAGCTTGCTTTATGGAGCTCTGTCCAAACCAGGAGCTGCTGCTAAACTGGTGCTAGAAAGCCAGAAGCTGCTGCTGAGGGTCTGCTGGGGCTTTGATCAAGCAGGAATCTTCCCTGGAGCTACTGAAAATAGCCAAGTCATTTACAAATGCTCTAGCAAGTGTTTGTAACCCATTTAACACCTTGTGACCCAGTTCAGTGATCTCATGAGTTGGTAAGTGTGTCAACTCTGGTTTGCTGGAAAACATCTGTTTGTAACTTTGCAGCACTGATAATATTTTTTCCCTTTTAACTGGTGATAACTTGATGTAGATCTCAATGTTTTCCAGAGTGTAATTATCTTGGCATTCAGCCATGAAAGCAGTGAGGTGGCATTCCTCAGTTTCCCCTTCCACACAGCAGACCAGGTTTATTATGGGGCTACTATAAGGGCTACTATAAGGTGGGTGCATAACTGGCTGGATAAACATCTTCAGAGAGTAGTTATTAACTGTTCACAATCATGCTGGAAGGGCATAGCAAGTGGGGTTCTGCAGGGGTCTGTTTTGGGACTGGTTCTGGTCAATATCTTAATCAATGAATTAGATAGAGAGTACGATTATTAAGTTTGCAGATAATACCAAGCTGGGAGAGGTTGCAAGTGCTTTGGAGAATAGGGTCATAATTCAAAATGATCTGGACAAACTAGAGAAATGGTCTGAGTTAAATAGGATGAAGTTTAATAAGGGCAAATGCAAAGTGCTCCACTTAGGAAGGAACAATCAGTTTCACACATACAGAATGGGTAGTGATTGTCTAGGAAGGAGTACTGCATAAAGGAATCTAAATATGAGTCAACAGTGTGACACTGTTGCAAAAAAAGCAAACATGGTTCTGGGATGCATTAGCAGGAGTGTTGTGAGCAAGACATGAGAGGTCATTCTACCGCTCTACTCTGCATTGATTAGGCCTCAATTGGAGTATTGTGTCCAGTTCTGGATACCACATTTCAAGAAAGATGTGGAAAATTGGAGAAGGTCCAGAAAAGAGCAAAAAAAAAGCTAAAAGGCCTAGAAAACATGAGCTATGAGGGATGACTGAAAGAATTGGGCTTGCTTAGTTTAGAAAAGAGAAGACTATGGGGGGACATGATAGCAGTTGTCAAGTAACTAAAAGGGTATTACAAGGAGGAGTGAGAAAAATTGTTCTCCTTAACCTCTGATGATAAGACAAGAAGCAATGGACTTAAACTGCAGCAAGGGAGGTTTAGGTTGGACATTAGGAAAAACTTCCTAACTGTCAGGGTGGTTAAGCACTGGAATAAATTGCCTAGGGAGGTTGTGGAATCCCCATCACTGGAGATATTTAAGAGCAGGTTGGATAGACATCTATCAGGGATGATCTAGATGATGCTTGGTCCTGCCGTGAGGACAGGGCACTGGACTTGATAATCTCTCAAGGTCCCTTCCAGTTCTAGTTTTTCTCTAAAAAAAAGAACAGGAGTACTTGTGGCACCTTAGAGACTAACAAATTTATTAGAGCATAAGCTTTCGTGGACTACAGCCCACTTCTTCGGATGCATATAGAATTCTATATGCATCCAAAGAAGTGGGCTGTAGTCCACGAAAGCTTATGCTCTAATAAATTTGTTAGTCTCTAAGGTGCCACAAGTACTCCTGTTCTTCTTTTTGCGGATACAGACTAACACGGCTGCTACTCTGAAACCTAGTTTTTCTCTGACTTTTATGATTATGGTTTCTCTGCTGTGACAAGCTCTAAGTCTGCTTACAAGTATTAGTTGTGAAGCAGCATCGCCATGAGAGTCCATAACATACTGTGTGTTCATAATTACCTCGTATTATTTCCAAGGATTCTTTCTAAAACTTGTGCACTTTGTACTTTTGACATTACCATCAGGTTTTCTATCACAGCTGAGCCTTTACAAGGCTTTTCATCATACAACACCCTCTGTTTAGACAGTCAGTCGGTGGGTTGGTTTGTTCAATACCCTTCCTGAACCTTGGCACATAATTAGCTGCTGGCTTTTCCTTTACTTCACTGTTCCCCTTAGCACAGGCTTTTAATTCAATCATATCTTTGGGGATTTGGTACTTCAGGGTCCAGTAAGGTAAGGATGCAAAGGAATCCTGCATAGTGGCAGGCCCTTTATGGGCTGTGCAGATGCAAAAACCCCACTTCCCTCTTGGGGTTAACTTGTGGCCCTCACCCTCAGGACTGAGTCCTCCCACCCGGCAGCCTTTTCTGGAGGGTTGTGACTTGAGCTCCCTTGGTTAAGAGATTCTACCTGCTGATTAGCTGTGAATGTGTCTGACAGCACCTCTCAGCCACTTCCTTTGTGTTATCCACGAGGGGGAAGCTTCCTCCCCCCATCAGCAAAGTAATTTGCATTTTCACAGACACACAGCTGACTCTTTGCATGCTCAGCCTGCTGGCTCTTTGGTTTTAAATAGGGTTACCATATTTCAACAATCAAAAAAGAGGACGGGAGGAGCCCTGCCCTAGCCTCGCCCCGTCCTGTCCTAGCCCCGCCCCTGCCCCTTCCACTCCCTCCCACTTCCTGCCCCCTCAGAACCCCCAACCCTCCCCCCCACTCCTTGTCCCCTGACTGCCCCCCAGGACTCCACCCCCTCCCTAAGCCTCCCTGCCTCTTGTCCCCTGACTGCCCCCTCCTGAGACCTTCCCCACATCCTAACTGGCCCCCTAGGACCCTACCCCCTACCTGTCCCCTGACTGCCCCAACCCTTATCCACACCCCCACCCCCTGACAGCCCCCCCCAGAACTCCTGACCCATCTAAACCCCTCTGCTCCCTGTCCCCTGACTGCCCCCTCCTGCGACCCCTGCTCCTAACTGCCCTCCAGAACCCCACCCCCTACCTAAGCCTCCCTGTTCCTTGTCCCCTAACTGCCCCTTCCTAAGACCCCTCTCCCTAACTGCCCCCTAGAACCCTACCTCCTACCTGTACCCTGACTGCCCAAAACCTTATCCACCCCCTCAGAAAGCCCCCCCGAACTCCCGACCCCCCCCCCCCCCGCTCCTTGTCCCCTGACTGCCCCCTCCTGGGACCCCTGCTCCTAACTGCCCTCCAGAACCCCACCCCCTACCTAAGCCTCCCTGTGCCTTGTCCCCTAACTGCCCCCTCCTGATACCCCCCCACCTGTACCCTGACTGCCCAAAACCTTACACCCCCAACCCCCAGACAGCCCCCCCCCGAACTCCTGACCCATCCAACCCTCCCCCCTGCTCCCTGTCTCTTGACTACCCCCCCCCCCAGAACCTCCCTGCTGCTTCTCTGGCCCCCGGCCCCCTTACTGTGCTGCAGAGCAGCGCGCTCGGAAGCGGGGGAGGGGAGCAGGGTTGGAGCTCCAGACGGCCGGAGGCCGAGGCGAACGGCCGGCCGGGGATCTGCGAATGCAGGGGGGGGGGGGGAGAGAGGAGGGGAGGAGGGGGAAGTGATGGAAGGGCTCTGGCTCTGGCTGCCGGAGCCCCAGCTGCTCTGTAAGCCGCACGCACGCTCTGTATGGGGGGGGAGGAGGGGAAGTCCGGACATTGACAAATTCCCCCTGGATGCTATTTTTAACTTGAAAAAGCCGGACATGTCCGGAGGAATCCGGATGAATGGTAACCCTAGTTTTAAATCCATAGTCCTTGGAGACTCAAAGACTGGGTTCTGTATTAAAGAGATGCAGTCAATTTCCACCAGCATGTCAAAACTGGGATTTGGAGTGGAGGCTTGTCTGTCACCCTTCCTTGTGTCCCCGGAGAGCTAGCTGTGTGACTGCTTCCCCCCAGAAAGGTCAGCTACACAGTCCCGCCTTTGTGCCTGAGTTACGGGTTGCTTTCCTGGGTGGACAGAGGCTGAATCAGCCCCTCTCTCATGGGCATTTTCCCACAAGGGACCAACATGAGGATATTCATGTGCTAACCACATTACTTCCCCAAAATGCTGGCTAGGCAAAACCAAAGGATTACAGGGCTGCCTATATCCTACAAAATTCCTTTTCCCATATTCCCTTTCTGAAATTCCTTCCAAGTCACCTTCCTCTGTGGGATGTAGAGTGAAGTCAGATGGACATTACCACAATTTTTCAGGTGAGCAGTCAGCAGTTGGAACAAGTTTCCCAGCAGGCAAGCTGCTGCTACTAACAGACAAATGTTTGAGGGCATTTCCCTCAGCTGGCAAGTTGCTATTCTCAACAACCAATGGCTTGAGGGAATCCTTCCTCCCTTCACAGTTCTCCTCGCTGACACCAGGTAAAGCAGAGGAGTCACATCCATACTTTGCCTGGGACCTAGTTAGAATATTAACCTGTTTAAACATAGCTATAATGTTATTACCTATCAAAATATCAGTGAGTAGCACATTTCTAATAGCAACCATTATATAGCAGTCAAAAAAGTGATCGGGATGTTAGGAATCATTAAAAAGGGGATAGAGAATAAGACGGAGAATATATTATTGCCCTTATATGAATCCATGGGACACCCAGATCTTGAATACTGTGTACAGATGTGGTCTCCGCATCTCAAAAAGATATACTGGCACTAGAAAAGGTTCAGAGAAGGGTAACTAAAATGATTAGGGGTTTGGAACGGGTCCCAATGAGGAGAGATTGAAGAGGCTAGGACTTTTCAGCTTGGAAAAGAGGAGACTAAGGGGGGATATGATGGAGGTGCATAAAATCATGAGTGATGTGGAGAAAGTGAATAAGGAAAAGTTATTTACCTGAATAATACAAGAACTAGGGGGTCACCAAATGAAATTAATGGGCGGCAGGTTTAAAACAAATAAAAGGAAGATCTTCACGCAGCGCATGGTCAACCTGTGGAACTCCTTGCCTGAGGAGGTTGTGAATGCTAGGACTATAACAGGGTTTAAAAGAGAACTGGATCAATTAATGGAGGTTAAGTCCATTAATGGCTATTAGCCAGGATGGGCAAGGAACGGTGTCCCTAGCCTCTATTTGTCAAAGGGTGGAGATGGATGGCAGGAGAGAGATCACTTGATCATTACCTGTTAGGTTCACTCCCTCTGGGGCACCTGGTACTGGCCACTGTCAGTAGATAGGATACTGGGCTGGATGGACCTTTGGTCTGACCCTGTACGGCCCTTCAAATTTTCCCATTCAAAGTGGATTTTAGCCAGAGCCACACTCACCAAAAATTTGGCCAAGGCTAGAAGATTTATACTTCTGCCAGGCAATCTCTCTATTTCCCTTACAAAACTTTCTTTAACCAAAGTAACATCAGATGCAGTATCGTGCCACCTGATACATTTAACACCATTCACTTTTGCACTTTTAATAAATGCTTCACTACCATCCCAAGGCTCAGTTGTAATATATTTTCCTCCTCCACAATTTCCTCTGAGACTAACGTAGTATCATTAGCATTTGCAGTATTAGCATTTGCACTCACAGTAGGAGTTGTGGGTGCAGATTGTGAGGTGGTTTTTAGTTGTGAGCAATTTGTCTTTATATGGCTGGGGGGTTCCACAGTGATGGCAAACAACCAACTTCCCCCTGGATAAGAGGTTTTAAAACCTCAGCTCCTTTGAGGTTTTTTTAAACAAAGTTGAGATTAGGTTTATTCTTAAATGTTACTGTTAGAAGAAAAAAGAGCAGGTCGACCCAGAGGTGGATTGAGTAGATGGGATCTTTTATTACGATACTTGTTCCCCTTGACCCAATTGTTGAGTAAGCACTGGATTAGTTACAGCACACTCTTTTTTTAAATTTAAGTTAGTATGTAAACGCCTATATTTGGTACAACACCCCAAAAACCCTTATTAAATAATAGACATGCCCATACAATTAGTATACCCACCCCTCTCTATTGTTCACAACATTACGCATATTATATGGGCATTTTTACCTTGAAAATACATTTCTTTGCAGTAATTGTAGCCACAAATTCCCATACTCAGCAGTTCACAGGGGAGGGAGGAAGGAGCCATGACCCCGAGCTCGTTTATGTAGCTGGGAAAGTATCTTTTAGATCCCCACATTCCTTATGCAGCTGTGAGCTTATCTATTCCCAACACACTGAAGGGGAGGGCGAGGGATGACACTTATATATCAAGCGAAGAAATGGTGCCTGCCTGTGACTTTACTCCCCAATACCATACCAGCACACTAGTGGTTTCCCAGGTCTCTACTTAACCCTTATATATCCCAACAGTTACATCCCTTTTAAATGTCTGCAGAGGGACTACCCTTCCCCTGGGGTTTGTGTCCTTCATGAGCTCTTGCCTCAATATACTCATCAGCAATTTCTGTTGCCTTTATGTCACTGGTGACTCCCCACAGCAATTGCTCCTGTGCTATTAAATCAAACAGCTTGTCAAAGCTACCATTGGTCACCGCCTCAGTTACTGACTTTTTCGTATAGCCGTGCATCTTATGCCTATACTCTACTGGAGTGATATTGTCAGACATCCTAAGATTTCTAAATGTCAAGTGATATGACTCTGGGGTGACTTTAAACATTTCAATACCATTTCTTTAGAGCTTTTATACAGCAAAGACTCACCGGTCTCCATTTCCTTAAGCACTTGTCTGGCTTTTTCAATTACTTTGGTTAAAAGAATAGGCATCCATTTATCTCGTGGAATCTTGTAGCTATCATGCAGTCTTTCAAAGGTGGAAAAAAATCCTCCATACAATCAGTCTTATAATAATAAGTTACCTTATTAACAGTTACTGCCCCTATCTTTATGTAGATTTTTAAGATCTTGTGTGTTCAGACCCTCATATGAGTGTGACTAACTCATTCTGACTAAAACTCAATATTAAATTTAAATGTTAAATTGGGTTGGGTTCTGATCTCAAAGCCCAGTTGACCTGTGCCGTGTGAATCCTGCCGACTACACTAATTGTCATGCTGCCTGGAGTGGCTCACAGCTCAGAGTGCGAAACTCAGGTCTGACTGTCAGAAATCAAGGCAGACACCCCAGAGTGGTGGTGTATTCTCTCATTAGATTTCACCAAGCCAGTAATAAGTGTACTCCTGGATCAGTATATTAGTTTTACCATGAAGTCACAGACAATCCTCTTTAGGCCCCCTAGCCTCCTTTTTATCACCCAGAAAAACTGAATGTTATTGTGAAAGGTTGTTAAAACCAAATTCACCATATATTAGGTTACTTCCAGCCCCAAAGGGCCAGTCATATACCTCAGGCTAAAATATACCTAAGGATCTCACCAAGAATAATGCTGTTGCCCACCAGTTCTCAAACTTTAGCAAACCAAGGACCCCATAGTGTTTTAAATAATTTCCAGGGACCCCCTGCCCTGCCTCTTCACTAAGCCCCGTCCCTGCTTGCTCCATTCCCCCTTCCTTTGTCGCTCACTCTCCCACACCCTCACTCACTTTCACCAGGCTGGGGCAGAGGGTTGGGATGCAGGAGGGGGGTGAGGGCTCCAGATGGGGATGCAGACTCTAGGGTGGGGCCTATGATGAGGGGTTTGGGGTATGGGAGGGGACTCTGGGCTAGGGGTTGGGATGTAGGGGCTGAGGGCTCTGGCTGGGGGCATGGGCTCTGAGCTGCAGGATGGGACTCTGGGCTGGAGCAGGCGGTTGAGGTACAGGGGGGTGAGGGATACAGGGTCCCGGCCGTGCTTACTGTGGCTCTCAGGTACTGTGGCTGCCAGGTCCCTGTGGCCCCTAGGTGGAGGTGCAGCCAGCTCCCATTGGTCGCATTTCCCAGACAATGAGAGCTGCAGAGCCAGCATTTGGGTGGGGGCAGCACACGGAGCCTCCCTGGCTGCCTCTGTGCTTAGGGGCCACAGGGAACTGGCAGCCACTTCCGGAAGCCAAGCGGAACCAGAGCAGGTAGGGAGCTTTCCTGGGAGGGAGGGGGAGGAGTTGAGCAGCGGGGCCCACACACCCCCTGGAGTTCCATTAACCCCAGTTTAAGATACACTGCTGTAGCCAATCCTTTAGAAAACTATGTAAAGGTTTATTAGCTAAGAAAAAGAAATGAGAGTTATTGCAAGGTTAAAGCAGATAAACTACATTACAGATGAATCAGAGTTGTAGTCCAAATGATACAGAGCTGTAATGTCTGCTAGCTTTCATTCAGTTCCTCAGGGTTTCCCAAATAGCTTTGGGGTCCTCCGTCCAATTGCAGAAGGTTCCCCCTGTAGAACCCAAGCAATCTAGAGATGCAGGATCATTCCCACTATATAGGTGTTATAGCTGAAACCAGTTTGACTAGTGTTCTTTGCACAGCATGGGTCTGTAGACTTCCCATTGTGGAAGACACAATGACCCACTCTTTGAAGTTAACAATCTACCTCCTCTGCATACATGAGTAATCCAGTTATACTGATTTACATAATTCAGTTGCTAGCCATTCATTACAATAGAGGTGGATAAGTGGAAACAATACATGTATCATTCATCAGTATTCATACATTTTACATAATAAATACATTGTCATCTCTATACTAACACAAATTATTGTTCTAGGGTCAGTTAAGTATAAAGATAGCACTCACGGGTAAACTTTGTGTTTATGTGGCACATGCCCCAGTAATAACATTTACACTGTGTGATAACATCCCCCTTTGTTCCATTATAGCAGGTGGATACAACAACATTAGCAACCAACAAGTTCATAGACAAGTGGATACAATAATATTAGTATTTCCTTCTAGAAAAACTAGGGCACACATAAAAGCAAATAAACAACAGGCCCCATCCCCAAGCCCATTAATTCCAGCCCTTTGCTTATGCTTCTAAATGAGTCTTATTCCCTTCTCAGGACTCAGGCCACTTTCTCAGTGGCTGGAGGGGGTGGACTCAGGCCCACCCAGTAGTCCGGGTCCCAATCCAGGGATCCTACAAACAGCAGCACATACTACTGCCTCTAGTTCACTACTGCTATTCCCTAGGCCTTTTCCAACATAGCCCCTTTTTTATTCACTCTGCCTGCAGGACTGAATTTCTCTACTCCTCTTTTTCCTCCCCAAAGGCCATTGCCACCATAACCCTTCTTCTGGGTCTTCCTTGAGCTCCAATAAGCTCTGGTAGCAGCCAGAAACTGACCTGCTCAGGCCCTTTTAACTGAGCTTGCTGAACTCTGATAGGCTGCTTCCTTGCAGACTTTCTCGGAAGGCCTGGAGGACCCACCTTCACTGCTCCTTTCCTGGGGCAGGATGTGATAGGAGTGAGAAACCTCCAGTATGGGGCCTCAAAGGACCTGGTGCACCCCATCATAAATATAAAGACACAGGCACAGTTTTTTAACAGTTGCCTTTGATTTCAATGCCTTCATTTCTGGATGCTCAGCTGGAGAACCTTGGGCTCCCAAAATCAGTCACCCCAGATCAGTGGCCACTTTTGGAAATGTGGTGTCAGTCAATATATGGGCCAGATTCATGCCAGGGTTAGACGGGTCAGTGTAAACTCTGCTGCTGACCCCAGAGAATGAAACTGCAAGACTACAAAGTGTGCACAATCTCAGTTACTCTTGGGGGGTCCCCATAGGTGTCTGGCACCACCTGAAAAACTGGAAATTAATTTAGTTTGTTCAGCATCTTCTCTTGATTGTTTCTGTTGGCACAGCACCTATGGAGCCCTGACAAAAATTCATAGATTCATAGATTCTAGGACTGGAAGGGACCTCGAGAGGTTATCGAGTCCAGTCCCCTGCCCGCATGGCAGTATCAAATACTGTCTAGACCATCCCTGATAGACATTTATCTAACCTACTCTTAAATATCTCCAGAGATGGAGATTCCATAACCTCCCTCGGCAATTTATTCCTGTGTTTAACTAATCATAGCTGCCCAGTTCCACTGGAGCTTCACAGATCCTCGGCTCTCAAAGGAATAGTACACACTATCTTGCAAAAACATTGGAAACAAATAGTTACAAGTAAAACAAAATCATAACAGCCTTTCAAGATCTTAAACTTAGCTCACAAGGCATCCCCCTATTTCCCACAGGATAGCATACCCCAAGTCCTCTCTGGAGCATTTTCGATCAACATGGCTGATATCCCCCTTTCATAAGATCAAGCACGCTGGCAGCTTGTCTTCACAGATTGAATGATGCACCCCCAGATATACTAGACTAGACCTTTGATCTTCACCTGAAAATAAGTTGCCACCCTCTGCTGTTTACCTCTTCTTATTAATTTTCTTCTGAAGTCTCCATCAGACTTTCATTAACACTTGACTCACAATGCTAATAACCTTCTATTGTAAGACACACAATAGCCCACCAGGATGATATGTGTTCCCCATCTTCTGTCTGTAGAAGTTTCTCTCAAGGCACACTACCTTTGAATGAGCTGCCTGTGATAGGGTAGGGGTACTCTATCCATTGCGGGTTGACTGCACCCCATGAATTAGTCCACTGGACTGTCCTTGGCCTCAGGCCTGTAATGCCTAATGGTCAGAGTGAATGGAGATGCCCCTCCTCTCAGGTTGTAAGGCCTAGTGATTGGAGTCAATAGAGTTGCCCTTGTTCCCAAGGCTGTAAGGCCTAGCAGCTGGAGTCAACAGAGTCACCCTGGCTCTCCAGGCTGTAGGGCCAAGCAGCTGGTGTCAATAGAGTCGCCTTGGTTTCCAGGGCAATAGGGCCTAGTGGCCACAATCAATATGGCTGCCTGCTCTCTCAGGGATGAGTGGCCTTGCGACCCATTGGGAAAGTGGGCCGCCACCTAGGGGTGGGTGATGGCTGGGGTAAGGGGTCCCAGCCCTGGGCCGTGGCAGAGGTGGAGTGTTCTGCCACTGAGCCAGTGGGGCCAAAACGGGAACATGCCGGCTTCATGCAGGACTATAGCTAGTACCCCCCGGGCCACAAGTCTCTTGGAGCTGCCTTTGAGGCATCAACGGGGTCTCTAGGCTTCTCGGCGTGTGCGGTTCCCTGTGACTCTGATCTCTCTCAGGCATCTGCAGGTACTTGGGGATCGGTCTGGGTCTTGGCACCTCTGGCTTCCACGGATAGGGGTTCCAGCTGCTCCCGGGATGGAGTCAGCGCGGAGCGTCCTTCCTCCTTAGCAGTCAGCCCAGACTGAGCTGGGCTGCTCCTTTTTATGTCTGTGTGGAGAGTAAAATGTGCTGTAAGTTCTAAATAGCATCTCTCTTCCTATTTTACAAATGTCCTCTAACAGTCCCCCAGACCTCAGTCACATAAAGGGTTTGTTCACCCATCTTAACTCTGTAAAGATGTGAGACAGATTGAATAGTGTTACCTACATTTTCTTGGAAAACATAAAATCTCCGTTAGCTAGTGAAGATCACCTCTGCTTCCCTATGATGTCTATATGCCAACTGTTACTCGGTTGCATGAACTTTGCTTTTGCTGATAGCTGTAAAATAGGGACTGAGACCTGGATCCACAAAGATACTTATAATAAGGAGTCCTGTGGCACCTTAAAGACTAACAAATGTATTTGGGCATACGCTTTTGTGGGCTGGAAACCACTTCGTCAGATGCAACCAGCCCACAAAAGCTTATGCCCAAATACATTTGTTAGTCTTTAAGGTGCCACAGGACTCCTCGTTGTCTTTGATGAAACAGACTAACATGGCTACTCCTCTGAAAGATACTTATATGCCTAAACCATAAACTTAGGCACTTAATTCTGGAGTTTAGGCATCTGGGTACCCGTTTTATGCTCCACTGTGATCTACTGTGACAGGTTCACTCGTTGGGACCCCCTTGGGACTGTCACCTGATGTGCTGAGATACCACTGAGCCTAACCCTTCTGCCAGCATTGGCACCCCTTAACAGTAATACAAGTTTATACTTCATATGCCTAACTGTACACATAAGAATGATACTGGCATACAAATAGGATGACCACATCCAGTAGATTATAATTTTTCCATTGATATGTTACAAGAGGTATTTCACATAAAGCATATTCCAGTTATGTCATATTCATATTCATAAGCATATTTTCATAAAGCATATGGAGTGCAACGTCACACCCACAACACCACCACCGAACAATTTAGGTGACTGAACTCACTTAGCACCTAAGTTTTCAAGATAAAAGTTCCCATAGAGTCTAAGTTTCAGCCTATGAGCACTTGTACTGCTCCTTCCTCTAGACATATGGACACTTATCTCTCATCCAGGTCCCAGAGTAATTCACAAACCAGGGGAAAACAGGCATTTGGCTACCTGAATTATGTGCAGGGGCTAATCTCACAGGCATACTCGTTGTGTATTGACTGGATTAGGTCCCATTCAAAATCACTCTAGATGAGGAGCAGCTGGTGACCTTTTAACTTTCACAACAGCAGTGAGAACAATCATCTAGATCAGGGGTTCTCAAACTGGGCGTCGGGACCCCTCGGGGGGTTGCGAGGTTATTACATGGGTGTCGTGAGCTGTCAGCCTCCAGCCCAAACCCCGCTTTGCCTCCAGCATTTATAATGGTGTTAAATAGATAAAAAGGTGTTTTTAATTTGGGGGGCCGTTTGCACTCAGTGGCTTGCTGTGTGAAAGGGGTCATCAGTACAAAAGTTTGAAAACCACTGATCTAGTCTCTCCTGTTTAAGCTGTTCCACTGTGGCTAAATAATGAAAGTGATTGGAGCTGGGAGACTGGACCAGGGACTTCCATGTGCATGTCCTAGCCCCAGGCTCTAGAGTCATTTTCACTCCCTCTGGCCCAGCGACTGTTCCACTGTGTATAAATACATAAAGAGACATTGGGCCACAGAAAATGAAATCAGGAGAATGTCTCTGCAGTCCAGTGGTTTAGGGCACCCACCTGGGAGAGGGGAGCCCCAGGATCCAATCACTCTTTCTGCGTTTATCCACAGTCTTCGCATGTTAAGGGCTGTTATAAAGAGGATGGTGATCCATTGTTCTCCATGTCCACTGAAAGTAGGACAAGAAGAAATGGGCTTAATCTGCAGCAAGGGAGATTTTGGTTAGATATTGGAGAAAACTTCCTAACTCTAACGGTAGTTAAGTTCTGGCTTCCTAGGGAGGTTGTGGAATCCCCATAATTGGAGGCTTTTTGGACAATCACCTGGGACCATCTAGGTTTATTTGGTCCCACTTCAGTGCATGGGGTTGGAATAGATGACCTTTCAAGGTCTCTTCCAGTCCTACCTTTCTATGCTAAGGGCATGTGGCATCAAGATGCTGTGCACTCCTAGATATCCCATAAAGTACAATACTTAGGAAACATGGGTTTGAGTCCCAGCTCCACCAGAAACTTCCCATGTGGCTTTAGAAAACTCATTAAGCCTCTCTGTGCCTCAGTTCCCCACCTGTACAGTGGCAATAGCGGTACTGTCAGGATAACTACAGTAAACTTTGTGAGCTGCTTTGCGCTCTACTGATCTCCAGAGTGTTTCCTGAGGAGTGAGTGCCAGGTCTTGTTATTATTTAGTATAGTCCTAATCAGGAAATGGCAGAATTGTTTGAAATCATTTTGATTCTGTAGTTTTTATT
The DNA here is from genome assembly GCF_011386835.1 of Chrysemys picta bellii. Classification (NCBI taxonomy): domain Eukaryota; kingdom Metazoa; phylum Chordata; order Testudines; family Emydidae; genus Chrysemys; species Chrysemys picta. Next base: position 5,699,984 of record NC_088794.1, read on the forward strand.
TTGTTTAAATTATTCATTATTGAACATGTCAAAAAAGTAAATTAAAAAAGAAAAGAAAACAAGGCCACAAAATAAAACCACAAGAAGTGAAAGAAGAGTAAAGTTGCTCAGTAATTAGAAAGATTGTATTGTTAATTGAAAGCACTCAGTTTCATTAAAGGGTTAGAGAGGTTAAAGTGTCCTATATAAAAGAAGAATATATCTTTGTTTTATAGAGAGACAGAGTTAAAGAACACTGCCTATTAAAATCTAAGAATATATAGGATTGCTGACAAGTTTGTAGGTTCTGTAAAGCTGTTACACTGTAAAAGTCTCTTATCTGCTACTCTTAACAGGAAGAGAGAATGAGAACCCAGAGAGGGCAACAGCCACGGCCTCAGAGACTCCTGAATGGGAAGTAAAAGATGAAGCCACATGTCCAATTTGTTTGGATTATTTTAGCGACCCAGTGACTATAGACTGTGGGCACAGCAGCTGCGAAATCTGCATCACTACATACTGTGAGAAATCGGAAGAGGGAAATCATGGCTGTCCCATCTGCAGATCAAAGATGGAGAAAGTGAATTTCAGGCCTAACTGGCAGCTGGCCAGTCTAGTAGAAAAAGTTAAATGTAGATTGAAACCAGGAAAAGAGGAAAAGGAGAATCTGTGTGAGAGCCACAAGGAAAAACTCAGCCTGTTCTGTGAAGATGATGGGGAATTCATATGTGTGGAATGTGACAAATCCGCACTGCACAAAGCGCACACAGTGGTCCTCATTAAAGAGGCTGTCCAGAAGTATAAGGTAAGAACCACTTTGATGTTGATTAATTAAATCCTTTTCTTTTCAGACTAATATGAACTTTCCTCTCAGGGGAGTTGACATTTCTGAGGCTCTTTCAGAACAGCAGAATCTCTCCTTTTCCCAGATACATTCTTCTAAATACCAGCTCCATCGAAATCTCTGTTCTGCACGGCACCTCCTTCCAGGCAGGTGAAGGTAAAACTGGCCACTAAGGCCACCCTAACCTGCCAACATCAGACTTTTAATTTAGGGACTGTGTATCAGGAATTGCCAACCAAATAACTCCAAACTGACACTACCTCAGGCCCGCAACAGGCCTACCAGATTTCCACCCGATCTGAATGTGCTTGTGAATTTTAGAGCACTTTGAAAAATGGACTCAAAACTGACATATTCCATTGCACTCTTGCTTCTGTATCAGAACTGGCTCACAGTCTAATAACTTCTGAACCTTTGCATTGTGCAGCTTGTTTTTGGTGGCATTCACAAGTGGAGATCAGGGGAAATTCTCTGATGTGAGTTTCATTTAGATTCTACATATATTTCCCCCTCGACTATGGGCAAAAACATTGTTAAGAAGTGAAACATTTTTAAAGCTGGTAAATTTTGCGGGGGCTGTATGCCCTGGCCTGTGGGACCAAATCACCCAAAATGGGCACTGCTAACTGCACCCCTGGCCTTGATATGGCAGAGCATTTCCAAAGCAATCTGTAATAGCTGTTGCTAACTAGCTATTATAAGAAAAGATCCTGGAGATTTTAAGTAACAGTAAACACTTATTACTGAGAATTGTACAGATAGATACTGCTGGCTTCCCTGCCTGGCTGCAAGTGCCCGTAGTGTGTTTTCTGCTGCTAAGGCTCACTACATAAGGTTGTATGTAGAGGGTGAGGGGGAACATTATGAGTAACTTTGGTCCCTGCTCCAAAGTTCCTACTATCATTACCTTTCACCTTTAAAAAAATACAGCACTTACAATTTAACTAAATTTCATTTTTTAACTGTATCAATATAATTTAGCATCTGTACTCCAATCTGGATCCCTAAGAGTCTACAGTTAGTCTTGGTATCTAGCAGGTTTTCTTATCACTCTACCTTTAGAGGTAATAACAGGAGTATCAGTCAATGCCCCATTTTTGTTCTGTGTTCAAGCTGACTTCTTGAGATTCAGTAGAGTGGACTGATACTGCTTGTATTTCTGAGATGTATGTTAACACAGTTTCCATTTGTTCCATATTTTCAGTCTCTTCCTGCATAATTCTTTTAGTGCTCATTGAATCCCTTCCCTTTCTTCTTTCCTGTCGCACCAAGATAAGCGCTTGAAGCAGTGTGTTTGTCAATCACCTTTGCATGTTTCCATTTTCCTTTGTGATTAACACAAACACTCCCTCTCTTTTCCAGTGGTAATAAAGGCTTTGTACCTTTGTCAAAGAAAAGAAATTCTGCTTTGCTTGTCTGAATTTTAGGCTAGTTTGTGTGTCTCCTTGTATCAGGCTGGGTTGCAACAACTTTGCTGAAGTCAGCAATCTGGTCCATGAGGAGTTGAGAAGGTGAAGAGGTCAGTTTGAACCTTCATGTGGTAGCACTGGTTCCTTTTGATTTTTGTTTCTGAAGATTTGACCTGTTGCAAGACTGTACCATGTCCACAATTTGACTACACATGTATTGCCAATAGACAGCATCTCAAGTTCTTATTTTACACAGCTCTCATGGATAATAGCCAAGATCTCTTTTCTTAGATTTGCCAGTACGGTGATTTTGTCACTGTTAGAGACAAGTACATCTTGCATGTTTAGTTCCTCTTTATATGACCAGTAAGTACAGATATGCTCTGGTAATTCAGGTCTCTTGCCTCGGCATCTTGGCAAATTGTTTGTCTTAAGCTTTGCAGGACAACATTATTTGAAGTAGCAGCTTGAAATTCCTTCAATTTCTGTTCAGAAATAAGCAAATAAGACATCATGTAACATATTGCAACATCAGCTTCCTCGGAACTTACTCCGGCATCATGCAGTATGTATGCTCTGGATACAGCACCAGCAATTGCTAGCTCTTACCATTGTCTGTATCCAATTTCAGGTTGATATTTGTGGAGTGTTAGCAACCATCTTTGAACCCTTGGTGAAGCACTGTACAAAGGTTTTCTGAAAATGGCCTCAAGAAGCACGGGGCCTGTTTCCACAGTTACTTTTTCCCCCGTAGATAAACTGATGAAATCGAGTCTAGCCAAATACTGTTGCCAGTGTTCCTTTTTCTATCTGGGCATAGCTCTGTTGTGAACTTGTCAGAGCTGTATAGGCAGAAGCAACAGGAACCCTGATTTGCAGCAATACAGACCCTACTCCAGTAGGACTTACATCCACTGACACAGTAACAGGTTCTTCGACGTTGAAGTATTTCATCATGGGTGCCTTTATAAGCAATTCTTTCAAGTGTTCATATGCCACCTCATGCATGGGCATCCAGGCGAACTTTGAATCTTTTCCCAACAGTTTTCTTACCGGAGTTGCTACTGTTGACATGTTTGGGATAAATTTACCAAGGTAAATAACCATTCCAAGAAATCTGCAATTCAGCCTTGCAGGGTCATTGTGGCCATTTCAGTGATAACAGAAGTTTTTGAGTTGTCAGATTTTAGACCTTCTTTTGTCAAGTGATACCCCAAATATTTTATCTCTGTCACAGCCAAATTTGCATTTGTTCTTGTTAGTCACAGGTTCTTTTCATGACACCTGTCTAGACTCTCCTGAGCCTTTCATTATGGGAGAGGGATAGCTCAGTGGTTTGAACATTGGTCTCCTAAACTCAGCATTGAGAATTCAATCCTTGGGTGGGGGCACTTAGGGATCTGGGGCAAAATCAGTACTTGATCCTGCTAGTGAAGTCAGGGGCTAGACTCAATAACATTTCAGGGTCCCTTCCAGTTCTATGAGATAGGTATATCTCCATTTATTTATATTTATATTTTATGTTCTCATCTGCTATTTTCCCAGACCGATGTGCCATCTATATAATATGCAACACCTTGCAATCCTTCAAATGTCTGTGGGATCACTCTTTGGTATGCTTTAGGAGCTGAATAGATGCTAAATGGAAGTCTGGGAAACCTGTACCTGTCAAATGGAGTGTTGAACATACAGAATCTAGAACATTTGTTACCCAGCTGGACTTGGCAAAATCCACTACTAGAATCTAAAAAATGAAAATTGTAGCTTTTGCTAACTTGCTGGTGACTTCTTCTACTGTAGGTATAAGAACATAAGAATGGCCCTACTGGGTCAGACCAAAGGTCCATCTAGCCCAGTATCCTGTCTTCCAACAGTGGCCAGTGCCAGGTGCCCCAGAGGGAATGAACAGAACAGGTAATCATCAAGTGATCCCTCCCCTGTCGCTTATTCCCAGCTTCTGGCAAACAGAGGCTAGTTTCATCATCCCTGCCCATCCTGGCTAATAGCCATTGATGGAGCTATCCTCCATGAATTGATCTAGTTCTTTTTTGAACCCAGTTATGATCTTGGCCTTCACAACATCCTCTGGCAAGGAGTTCCACAGGTAGACTGTGTGTTGTGTGAAGAAATACTTCCTTTTATTTGTTTTAAACCTGCTGCCTATTAATTTCATTTGGTGACCCCTAGTCCTTGTGTTATGAGAAGTAGTAAACAACACTTCCTTATCTACTTTCTTTACACCAGTCATGAGTCTATAGACCTCAATCATATTTCCCCTTAGTCATCTTTTTTCAGAGATGAAAAGTCACAGTCTTATTAATCTCGCCTCATATGGAAGCCGTTCCATACCCCTAATCATTTTGTTGCCCTTTTCTGAACCTTTTCCAATTCCAATATATCTTTTTTGAGATGGGGCGACCACACCTGCACACACTATTCAAGATGTGGGTGTACCATGGATTTGTATAGAGGCAACATGATATTTTCTGTTCTATTCTCTATCCCCCTCTTAATTATTCCTAGCATTCTGTTCACTTTTTTGACTGCTGCTGCACATTGAGTGGATGTTTTCAGAGAACTATCCACAATGACTCCAAGATCTCTTTCTTGAGTGGTAACAGGTATTTTAGACCCCATCATTTTATATGTATAGTTGGGATTATGTTTTCCAATGTGTATTACTTTGCATTCATCAACATTAAATTTCATCTGCCATTTTGTTGCGCAGTCACACAGTTTTGAGAGATCCTTTTGTAGCTGTACGCAGTCTGCCTGGGTCTTAACTGTCTTTAGTAATTTTGTATCATCTTCAAATTTTGCCACCTCACTGTTTACCCCTTTTCCAGATCATTTATGTTGAATAGGACTGGGCCCAGTACAGACCCCTGGGGGACACCACTATTTACCTCTCTCCATTCTGAAAACTGGCCATTTATACCCACCCTTTCTTTCCTATCTTTTAACTAGTTACCAATCCATGAGAGCACTTTCCCTCTTATCCTGTGGCAGCTTATTCTGCATAAGATCCTTTGGTGAGGTACCTTGTCAAAGGCTTTCTGAAAATCTAAGTACACTATATCCACTGGATCCCTTTGGTCCACATGCTTGTTCATCCCCTCAAAGAATTCTAGTAGATTGGTGAGGCATGATTTCCCCTGACTAAAACCATGTTGACTCTTCCTCAACAATTTATGTTCATCTATATGTCTGACAATATTATTCTTTATTATAGTTTCAACCAGTTTGCCCTGTACTGAAATCAGACTTGCCGGCCTGTAATTGCCCAGATCACCTCTGGAGCCATTTTTAAAAATTGGCATCACATTAGCTATCCTTCAGTCATCTGGTACAGAAGCTGATTTAAATGATAGTTTACAGACTAGAGTTAGTAATTCTACAATTTCAGAATTGAGTTCCTTCAGAACTCTTGGGTGAATACCATCTGGTCCTAGTGACTTATTGCTAACAATCCTAATTGTGGCACTGAGTTTCAGTGTCAATGAGATTGGGGTGGCAACTTGTGACATACTTGGCTACAATTGAGACCGGTAGGGGGGATATGCCCCCTGCCCTGCAACCCTGGGTGCCTTACAATGCCTTGCTGTAGTAGCTCCCACCTGGGCCACTCACAAATAGCCAAACAGAGTGCAAGCCACACCCTGAGTGTCTGTGTAACTGCAGCTTGCCAGTTACACCCTTGTTCTCACACCCCAGTCCCAGATTTCCCCTCAGAAATGTATGTCCTGTAATGCCCAGCCCTCTCCTGGACAATACAGATATTTCAAGTCCGTTATTCCTTTAAAGGAATAATACACAAGCTTATTATCTTAAATGGAGTTACCCAGACACTTCAATTTAAACATACCGGATTCGATAAAACAGTAAAAAGTTTACAAACTACAAAGAAATCTTAAAAGAAGACAAGTAATGAGGCAGAAGAGTCAGAAATTGTTACTAGAAAAATAAAGATAAAACACCTACTAATGTCTAATTTAACAAACTATATGAGATTCAAGCAAATTTTCTCACCACATGCTTCCAACAAGGCTACTGACCAAACTCTTCATGTCAGGACCCCTCCCTCAAAGTCCAGCGGCTGTTTCCTTTTGTCTTCTCAGGTGCACAGAATGTGATGGGCAGGCAGAGAGAAAGAGAGAGCACAGTATCTTACAATGTGTGACCCTTTTTTATATACTTTCAGTCCCCCTCTTGAAAAATATTTCCATCTGGGATCAAGGGGACAAAGTCTGTGTGGAAGGAAGTTCTCTACTCTTTCTTCCACCTGTTTGAGCTTCTTCTTTTGGTTTCCCTTCCTCCTTTGTGACTCTGGTTAATGCTTAAATTAAAAATTAAGGTACACATACATTCTTGTTCAAGACAGGTCTGTTTGACCAGTTTGTTGCACATCAGTTTTGAATGTGACACATGGAATTCTTTTATAGCATCAGCCTGATATTCATAACACACATGCTTCACACCCCCAGGATGTGCCAGCATGCTTCTGGATGATGTTAATTGTTAGAGGGCTTTCCCTTCATCCTCTCCCCTGGATCTTGTCATGCAGACAGAAAGCAGAAGACCAGAAGTCCAAAATTCAGTCAATGCAATGTTTATTGGGATTAATTTCCCGCAAGCATGTCCATAACTGACACCACAGAGCCTTATTTCCCAGTGTCCCGTCCCCCCGTCCTCAGCAGGCATAATTATACCTGAAATGCACGGCCTTGGTCTCACCCCTTACAATGTATGGTGATGTTCCATAGTGGGGGGTCATGGGTCTGGGGTCTTCTTCCCACCTTTCTTGTACCCCATAGGAGGGGTATGGAGTGAGTTGTGCTACAGTCAGGGGCAGGTATTTCTCTGGCCTTGTAATGTTTTATATCTTCCCCCCAATCCCCTCTTGCCCCTCTCAACTGGTTGCTTGACCTTGCCTTATGTAAGAATGGCCATACTGGGTCAAACCAAAGGTCCATCTAGCCCAGTAACCTGTCTTCAGATAGTGGCCAATGCCAGGTGCCCCAGAGGGAATGAACAGAACAGGTAATCATCAAGTGATCCATTCCCTGTCTCCCATTCCCAGATTCTGGCAAACAGAAGCTAGGAATACCATCCCTGCCCATCCTGACTAATAGCCATTGATGGACCTATCCTCCATGAATTATCTAATTCTTTGTTGAATGCTGTTATAGTCTTGGCCTTCACAACATACTCTGGGAAAGAGTTCCATAGGTTGACTGTACATTGTGTGAAGAAATACTTCCTTTTATTTGTTTTAAACCTGCTGCTTATTAATTGCATTTGGTGACCCCTAATCACCTTGAGATAGAAGTTGAGGCACTCTTCAAGTGTGTGCTCATATATTATACTCCCACCATGCCCAGTAACACTTTAACTGTTCCTCTCTGTTTCCATTATACTAACAAACCCATCTGGCTAGACAGAAGCAACGTACAGTGTCTTTGTCCTTTGTTCAGACATATTAGTGAGGATATAAGTGTATCAAAAATCAAACAGGCAAGCAAAACCCAAAATTCTATCTCAGGCGAAAATACAGCCCTGAATCTTACATTGTCACTAGCACTTCTAACATTATCTCTTGTCTTTATCTCCTTTTTGGTATTGTGAAGGTATTTGCAATAGCTCAATGTCTGATCAACGTTAACTCTAAGGTATCGTGGATTGTGGTCAGGTGATAAAGGCGGACGACAAAAGTCCTCTTTCAGTGTCACTTTGGCCTCACGGTTATTCAGGTGTAAGGCAGAGATGAATGTTTTTGAAGCACTGGGCTACAGTTACCAGGCTCTGAGATACATCTCAAGTATCCAGAGATCGTAGTTCATGACCTTCTCTATGGCCTTCAGACAGGTCGCTCGTGTTGCTAGTGTAATATGTCTGCATAGTTTTGTTCTGACACCATGAAATAGCTCTTGCCAACCAGCTATTATAACATGAGAAGATGCTGGAGACTTTAGTAACAGTAAACAGCTTACTTAACTTATTACTGCGAACTATACAGATAGTATTACTGGCTTGCCTGCCTGGCTCCAAGAAGCAATGTGCTTCTGCTGATAAGGCTCACTACAAATATTTCCTCGATACAACACTGGGGATAACTTCGGTTCCTGCTCCATTGTTCCTACTATCGATACACAACCTGCCTGTGCATTTGCATTTTGAAGTACTTTGAAAATCAGCTCTTAGACAAACCTTTGCTCAGTGTTAGCTATGGAGTCTGTACCACTCCTCTGAAATGAACAGTAAATTCCACTTGCCATTGTGTTGTCTGTTCCCCTAAATAGTTTAGGTCTCACTGAAGTTCTGAACAATCCCCTCTGGACTTGACTAACCTTAAATAACTTTGTGTTACCTGCAAATTTTGCTAATTCACTGCTCACACCCCTTTACTGTATCGTTACTAATTATATTAAACACCACAGGACCTAGTTCAGGACCTTAAGGAACCTGCTGTTAATTATAATGATAACTAGCCATTTATTCCTATCCTTTGCTTTCTGTCTCTTGAGCAGTTTTACAGGCACTAATCCACTCAAACCTGACACCTTAACTTCTCGTTCACATCATTTTTGTGTTTTGGTCTTTTTGTTTTGCTTTGTTTTGGAAATAAAATTTACACAAACCAACCTCTGGGATCTAAAACCTCTGGACCTTGTGGAAGGTGTGGTAGTACTGCATGCAGATCACCTTTCTTCTGTGTATTACGCACACCAGTATTGGTACTGTTACCATCTCTGACCCAAGCAACTAGCCAAAAAATCAAGGTCTTACAGGTTTTCCCAAGTAGGAGGAGTAATTGACGATGGAGTCCGGTACCTTTAATGCATTCCTGTTTCATTACAGAGAATGTACAAAGGCCTGTTTCCCTGATTGCTGGAGGAAGTAAAAGAACAGGAGGCTGTGTCCTTGCTCACATCCCCAGCCCAGAACTCACTCTAGGGATCTTCAAGTCTACCCCATGCTTCCAGTCTGCTGCCGCTTGGCTTTCTTCCTCTGCTTCTCTGCATCTGCAGCCCTGTGTGTCTCTCCATGTGCTCTCTCAGTTTATTTCTGCACTTGTGCTTGTCTCACGGACACACACCTCATCCCGGTCATACAATACCCACTGGCACCCCTCCCCCCAATAGTGCTAGTTTCTAGGTAGAGTCCACTTTGCCTTGTTTAGGTAGAATTCCTCACTTGTCTCTTACAGCTATCTTAAATGGTGGGAACATTCACACCCATCAGTTTCAACAAGGTTTTAATTCAACCCATAACAGTTGCTGTTGATAGTACTGATTCACAGAATTATCCAGATGAGACAAACAACCCTCTCTCCTATTAAAGTCAAAAGCACAATTGTAGTTTTGGGTTGTTGTTTTTTGTTTGTTTGTTTACTCAGGGTCAAATTTGTGTCCATCTGAATAATCTGAATAAGAAGAAAGAAGAACTTCTGGGAATTAAATCGAATGAGGAAAGGCAGAGTCAGAAACACCAGGTAGGTGCTCATAATCATTAACCACAAGGGTGTATGACTTTGGCAGTTATGGGAGGTTTGGGGTTTCTTTGTGACTGTGGCTCTGTGAGAGATTGTGTCTCTCTCCAGACATCTGTTGCTGTGTATGCATGTACAGAATGTATTTTCTAAATGCATCTATTCCTCTGTGTGTCACCAGATCAGAGAGTGCACACACACTGTTAGTGTTCCAGGAAGGGACATGTAGACATCATGATTTCCCCAATACATCTGCTTTGTTAAGAGTTTGTCTCTTCTCTCCCATCCCCCACACACACATTTCCCTGGCCTCTACAAAGCCTCTCTCAATAAGTCTCTGCCAGGGTAATTCGAAGTCTTGCTTCCCCTTCTGCTGTTAGAGTGACCTGGATTGCAAGAAGCCATTAATCGTGACACAGATAACACACTAGTAACATAAACTAGGGCTGACCAGGAGGCTATAGGAAAAACTTTGCTCTTATAATGCTAGAGGATGCTTCTCAGGAATTGCCTTATGCTAATTTGTTATGGGTTACAACTAAATTCTCCCATCTACACGTGGAGGCCTTTATGAAAAATCTCAGGACTCTCCCCATGTCCCTGCCCCACCCTGTCCCTGTCTGTATCTGTTCATTACAGGAAGAGACAGAATCTGTGAGGAAGAAAATCATGTCAGAATTTGAGGAACTGGAGAAGATTTTGCAGGAACAAAGGCAACCTTTGGTGGCCCGGCTGGAAGAGCTGAACAAGGACATTGTGAAGAGGGAGAATGAAAACGTCACCAAACTCCTCGAGGAGATTTCGTTTCTCAGTAACCTGATAAAGGAGTTGAAAGAAAAATGGCAGCAGCCAGCGAGTGAATTCCTGCAGGTGAGGCAGATTATACACCCTCAGTTCCCTGCAAGGAAACACTCCTGAACTATTGAATATGAGTATTGTTCATTTCTCAGGCTGGCTGGAAACAATTCCATTTCACAGCAAGTTTCAAGGTTTCAAAATGGTTTTTGTTCCAGTATAGAATGAAAACAACATTTTGAAACTTTTCACAAAAAATAGAGAGAAAGAGACTCAATAGTCTGGTGGTTGGGGCAATGGTCTGAGTAGAGTCAGAGTCAAGCCCATACTTTGCCCAATTCAGAGCAGAGACTTGACCCCGGAGTCTTGCTTTCTGATGTATTCCAGCCTGGAGATGAGAAAATGTTGTTGAACCAGATTCATTTCTGCAAAATATTTCTGTTTTTATCAAAGGGTGTTTTTCAATGGAAAAAATGTCATTGAAAATTTTTCAACCAAGTATAATATTAATTTAAGTTGCCAGCTATATACTGAGAGATGCATATAGAACTCAAGTAGTGAAGGCAAAGTTAGTGCCCTGCGGAGCAGGAGGGATGCAAAGTGCGTAACCTGTGGACTGACCTCTCCTCTCTCGCTTTCTCCCATCTAGGACATCAGAAGCACCTTGAACAGGTATGTTGCTCATTCTCAACCCCCCCGCCCCCAATACTTCACTATGCTGGAAGAGGCCTAGAAACCATGTTAAAATGGCATCTCCTTAGTGTATGAGAGTGAACTGTGCAGGTCAGGATCATGCTTCAGATGCAATTTTCCCTCTGAGTTTAATCCTGAGAATTTATCATTTTATGATTCATCCTACAGAAAGGATTATTAACCTGAACATATGTTCTGCATAAATTGAATCTCCAGGAGATTGGAGGTATCTCTATTTTAGGGGTGGACTATGGGCCTTTCACCTGGTCACTGGTCACAGTTCTAACAACATTTGTAGTTAACAAGATTTTTTTTTACAAGCTGGTGACTCCTTGGAGGTGAGTTTGGAGGGAGTGGGTATCAGTCCAGCTCCCCGTGGGCCAATGTTCACAGCACAGAAACCTCCAGAAATGTTGGAAACACATTGACTATCAAAGCATGGAGGCAAAGGAGTGAATGTCGCCGTGGAGACTGAAATCCCTTTCTAGCTGAGAGCTGGTCTTTGCAGTTCATGGTTCAATTATATTAATAGGCCATTGGCAAAGCTGAGTAGAAATCTTGCAGTGCCATAGAATATGCCGTACTGGTTTGAGATCGCGATAAACTAAAGCATTGGGTCTCCTTTGCCAACAACTTTCCCTAGTATGAAATAATAAATTATCACACACAATAATGTTGCTCTCTAGATGCAAGCAGGTGAAAGATCGGCCGCCGGTGGAGATTTCACCTGAACTGGAAGAGAAACTAAGTACTTTGCACCAACTTGGTATTGTTCCAGAGGAGATTCTGAAGAAATTTACAGGTACTGAGAAAGGCTCTAAAGGGTGAAACTGAGATATGTTTCTGTGGCTATAGAAGGAGACAGGTTCTATCAAATTCATAGAGCAGCTAATTGTGAATGGTGATTGGATTGTGATGTACAATAGTTGTGACAATGGCAAAGTGTGCACAGCGGGTGAGGAAGAAAGGGTCATGTCCTGTGAGGTGACTTGACTTTTCATTTCCTTGCTTTGTGTAAGATCTGTTATGTTTGTGTGTCATAAGCTTTGTTGTGTTACATCAAAGCCTTTTGTGTATTCATTACGTAGGGGGTCAATATTTAAGGTAGGGGAGCTGAGCACAATGGGGGTTGTTCAAAGCTGTGCCACAGAACTGCACTTGTAGTGGAGATGATCAGCTGCTGCACGTCTCTGGCAAATAAAACCTCTGTCAGGAGCTGCATTGAAAGCTTTCACTGCTGGAGGAGAAAATCTGCCAGAAGAGTGTAGCTAGTGACAGAAGGTTTTGTCCATATGCCATAAAAGGCTTTATCTGTTGGCTACCCACTCGCACTTATACTTTCAGATATAATGCACAATGGCTAAAAGAGACCTTAATTTAAAAAGCAAAATTGTACTCACTGCACCAGATCTACTCAAGATTAATCTCTCTACCAATGTGTGTGTAGTTGGACAATCTTTTTTAAAAAGATATTCGACAAAACAAGTCTAACTGCTACAAATTTCAGTCATAGACTAAATTTTCAAATCCTTCCTATTACGTTTATTAAAAGAAATCAAACAAAAAACACACAGAAAATTCAAAGGGCATAAAAACTAAAACTCTGTGAAATTTTACACTAAAGGCCACCTACATTTAGAGAGAAATTTATTCCCCATTTTAAAGCCCATTTTCATATGAAACAACAACCACCAGGGTTCCATAATAACAAGAGAGGGAGACGTGGATGGGTTAGAGTTCTATAAAATCCTGATTTGGGGCCATGTTTATGGCCCTGTCTTGCCATCTCATGTTGACATCCCCGCGTTCACATGCATGAAAGTAATGGTTTATCAAAACTGGTTTATCTAGACAACTCTCATTAATTCTTCAGTGCTTTCATGGTCCTTCAGAGCTAGACAGAATGGCCAATGTAGGCAATAATAAAATCAGTATTTTATTACCCACTTAGCTCACATTCCCAGCATATACAAAAGGGAGTGGGTGTGATGAAGGTACAGATCTGATTTCCTTCCTGAAGACACCCTATCCAGCCAATCCCTGCTGTCCTGTCTCCCCTGACTGACTCTCACCCACCCAAGCCCTGCCCTTGCAGCAATGGAACCTAACTCGGTGGGTCAGAGAGATACATCACCTCCCTGGTAGTGTTAGAGCTATGACAGTGCCCTCAGTGCTGGTGAGTTGTAGGAACAATTTATATAGAACTTTGAATCCTTAGATCTCTAAGAGCTCTGCAATGTGAGGAAGTGCCTTAAAGGGGAAAATAGGAACTCACCTGTGCTTTTTTGCAGATTTTTCCCTTTCAAAATTGTGGGAAATATGGGAAGTGCACTGAAATCAATATACCTGTTGCCATTGAGAAAGTGAACTAATATCATTACAAATTAGACACTCATCATGTGTTTTCTCTGGTTTTCTTGCTAGCTGCTTTAAACAGGAAACAGGAACCAGAGACTCAGCATGCCACAGTCTCAGGGAAGAAGAAACTTTGCTCAGGTATTTTCTCTGACAGTCCTTTCTTCTTTCTTTATTAAAAACATTATAAAGAATTAGCCAATATGAGACAAGTTAAAAATATTCACCAGCTGTTCCCTAGTTGCTGAGGAGTTAAGTGCCCAGATTACTTCTTACCCTGTGAGAGCTCTAGCCACTGAGCTATGGGGTATTCTGGTGTGGGTTTCCCTCCATCTCTCCTGCTGAAACTGTTTTCCTGTGAGTATTCATGTATTTATATACAGAACCAGGGATTAGAAGCTGAGTCTCCCATCTCGCAGGTGAGTGCCCTAATTACTAGACAATAGAGTTATTTTCTTTTTGACCCAAGGACAATAAATTATTGTATACAAAGTGAAACAGCTTTGCTAAGAGAGACAGAGACCCACACCCGAATACCCCATGGCCCAGGGTACTCACCTGAGAGGTGGGAGACCTAGATTCAAGTCCCTGCTCTGACTCAGACAGATTTAGGAGTGGACCCCGCGTGCCTACATCCTGGGTGAGTACTCTGTCCACTGGGCTATTGGTACAAGGAGGGGGGCCACCATCAGTTCCTCTAGCTGTGTTTTGGGGTGGAAGAGTCCAGCCCAGTAGCCACACTCCAAGGCTACCTCTGAGCAGAACTACTGGATCAGGCCTCTGCAGATGAGCTAGGCATGGGGGATGCCTAATTTGAGAACACATTGGGGCTTACACATGAGATAGGTATCAGGACTTAGGCAGCTCCTCCTTTCCCCCCCTTTTAAAGATGGGCACTACATTAGTCCTTCTCCAATCTTCTGGGACCTTTCCTTATCATCCATTTGTGAGCAAATATTTTTGCCAAATTATTATTGAGGGACTCTTAGGATCACAGTTACCCTTTAAAAAGCAGATGATGGAGCAGATGATATGGGAGTTGATTCATAAAGAATTAAAAGGGGGTAATGTAATTAACACAAATCGACATGGGTTTATGGAAAATAGATCCTGTCAAAGTAGCTTGATATCATTTTTTTGATGCAATTGCATGTTTGGTTGATAAATGTAATAGTGCTGGCATAATAAACCTCTGTAAGGCATTTGACTTGGTACCACATGATATTTTGATTAAAAAACTAAAACATAAAATTAACAAGGTACATATTAAATGGATTAAAAACAGGCTGATAGGTCTCAAAATGTAATCGTGAGTGGGTAATCAGCATTGAGTGGATGTATTTCCAACAAGATACCACAGGGATCAGTTCTTGGGCCCAGGCTATTTAATATTTTATTAATGAACTAGAAAAAAACATAAAATCATCACTGATAAAGTTTGCAGATGACAAAAATTGGGGACTGGTAAATAATGACAAGGACAGGTCACTGATTCAGAGCAATCTGGGTTGCTTGGGAAACTGGGCACAAGCAAACAATATGTGTTTTAATACGGCAAAATGTAAAGTGTAGATCTAGGAACAAAGAATGTAGGCCGTAATTACAGGATGGGAAGACTCTATCCAGGGAAGTAGTGACCCTGAAAAAGACTTGTGAGTCATGGCGGATAATCACGTGAATACGAATTCCCAGTGTGAAGCTGTGGTCAAAATGGGTAATATGATCCTGGGATGCACGGAATATTGAGTAGGAGTACAGAGATTAATTTACCTCTGTATTCGGCACTGGGGTGGCTGCTGCTGGAACCCTGTGTCCAGTTCTGGTGCCCACAATTTGAGAAGGATGTTGATAAATTGGAGAGGGGCCAGAGAAGAGTCACAAGAACGATTAAAGGATTAAAAACATGCCTTTCAGTGATAGACTCAAGGAGCTCAATCTCTTTAGTTTAACAAAGAGAAGGTTAAGGGGTGACTGGATTACAGTTTATAAATACCTATTGGGTGGGGGAACAAATATTTAATAATGGACTCGTCAGTCTATCAGAGAAAGATATAACATGAACCAATGGCTGGAAGTTGAAGCTACACCAGCGGTTCTCAACCCGCAGCCTGCATGTGGCCCTATTAGCACACAGCTGCGAACCAGCTCAATTGTGTGCTAAAGGCTGGCCCACATGCCGGGGTCCCAGGTTCCTGACTGCCCAGCATGGAGGGGTCTGGGCTGCCCCGTCACCCAGTGCAGCAGGGGCAGGGGTGGGGCTCCCGGCCGGCCCAGTGGGATCAGGGGCCTGGGGCAGCTGACTCTTCCATTTGATTGTTTATACTTTATTAACTTCTATCCTCTCCTCTTTACTAGGATATAGTAATAGATCCTCCCCTATGGGATATCTCTGTCCAAACTGGGTGCTCCCCCGCACCTGCCGGCTTTCCCCCACGCCTCAGTTTAAAAACTCCCCTACGACGTTTTAAGTTTTACATGCCAGCAATCTGGTTCCATTTTGATTTAGGTGGAGCCCATCCTTCCTGTATAGGCTCCTCCTTTCCCAAAAGGTTCCCCGGTTCATAATAAACCTAAACTCCTCCTCCCTACACCATCGTCTCACCCACGCATTGAGAGCCTGCAATTCTGCCTGTCTAACTGGCCTTGTGTGTGGAACTGGAAGCATATCAAAGAATGCTACCATGGAGGTCCTGGACTTTAATCTCTTCCTTAGCAGCCTAATTTGGCCTCCAGATCCTCTCTCCTACCTCTCCTTATGTGTACCACAATCACCAACTCCTCTCCCTGAGATGAAGACTATGACAATGTTAATAGAATAGCAGATACAGAGACCAAAATTAGAAAATCGCTAATTCAAATAGAGGAAGGGGGAACTTGCCTGTCTGCAATTTCTGGAGTGTTTAAACACTATGTTTCCAGGCACAATTCAAGATTTACAACACCCTAAATGTGGTAGGTGGTTGTTTTTTTCTGTTTGGGTTTTTTTTGTCTTTCAAGAGGAAAAAATGTAATAGCTGCAACACTGAGCAAGGACACCTTTCCAAACAGATACATGTTTAATGGTAAAACGTATGTTAATGCAAAGTTATGGCTGAGAATGTAAATGCACGACAACAATACAATTAAAACATAGAGTTCCCAGACAGTTATCCTTTGGCTTCTTTGCTCAGATGTAAAATGGTGAGATAGTGGCACACTCTATAGCACCTTTATGACAGACATTTGCCAGTAGAACAGAAGTAGACACAAAAAGATCTGCAGATGATTAAAACTGGTGTAGCTCCATTGACTGCAGTGGTCTTTGGATGAGGGCCTTTACATATGAGGGATCTCCTGCAGCCCTGTAGAATCTGTGAGGTGAGTCAGTATCATTATTTCCCATATAATAGGGAAGGAGACTGAGGCATGGGGAGTGGTAGTAATATGCCCAAGATTAAAAAGCTAGTCAGTAGGATAGCCAGGGGGGGTAAAACATAGAAGTCCTAACCCTCAGAGCCCTGTTCTAAGCACTAGACCACGCTCCCCTCCTAATGATGGGAATTGATCCCAGGAATCTTGGTTCCCAACCCCCCATGCTCCGACCACTAGACCATTCTCCAGATGTTCAGGGTGGTGAAGAAAGGGTATTGGTGCTTTGAGAGTGGCTGGGATGGGACAGGAGAAGTTGGGCATACATAATCTGTGACTGCTCACTGTGCAATTCCACTGAGCTGGTTATGGCATCAGTGTGCCCCCTCCCCCCCCCAGTCCCTTCTGCACCAGCCTGACTTCTCTCAGGATTGGCTGGTTAATGCAGATGTCAGAGGTCAGCCTAGCCATGGCAAACAAGGCGACAGATGACTATGGCAGTAGATTCTGCCTAGGATGGCAGGGGCAGCCAGGCCAGACCCGAGTGGTGCTGTGACCCTGCATGCCAGTTTGCAATGCCACTCACTCAGATTTGGCCTGGCTGCCCCATGTCACGATGCTGAGGAGGCCAGGCCAAACCTGACTGCTTGGCACTGTGATCTCACACTTGGTCCCCAAACTTCTACCATAACCACTGAACCATCAGAAGGCTCAATGTGCCCCTCCGCCCCAGAAAGGCAAACACAGCTCCCAGGGGATTAAGCCCCCCTCCAGTTGAGATCTTCTCTTCTAGGAGGACAGAGGGGAGTGGCACACTGAAGTTTTGCCTAGGGCAGCAGATTGTTTTGAGCAGCCTCTGGCAGAGTGGGCATTAGAGCTGAGCCAGCCAAGAGTTCAAACCAAACCTTTTCTGAATTTTCCAGGTCAAAACAAAAACCAAAATGACAAAACATGTAATTTGACCCAAAACAAAGTGTTTTTTTTTAATTTTGCATAATTTTTCAGGTGTTTTACACACATTAAAGCATTAGCTAAATTTCAAAACAAATCCCCTTTTTGAAACAAAAAGTCTAAATATGTTGTTTTGACATTTCTGACCATTTTTTGGTCCAAAACAATGTGCAAAATTCTACCCAAATTCACAAATAGCTTCAGTGCCCTGAAAATGCATTTTTCGGCATACTTACTATTCATCTGCTGTAGTTGTTATATGTGCCGTGGCTTCAGTCTTATAGAGAAGAGTGGAAGATGATGGCCATTTTGGAAGGGGGACATTCTTTCTGACAGAGAAACTTTCAAATATGAAAAACAATGACCACTAATCCCAAATATCTTTTTCAAAGCTGGTACTTGCACCAGAACTGCACAACAGGTGGACCATGATGGAAGGGGGAACTACGGTGAATGTATGTGCAGGCTAATGTATGGAGGTGTTGAGTGAGGAGGAATTTTGGGGGGAGTGTGTGCACAAGTTAAGGTAGGTGCCAGAGATAGGGGGAATTTTGATGTGTGTTCACAGGGGAAGGCAAGAAGGTACAAGGGGTAGGGGAATTTGGAGGGCAGGAAGAAGGGATAAACTGTGGTGTGCAGTCTGGCTCTCTCACATTTAATTTCCTTTGTTTTTTTTTTTAATAATTTCACAGCATCCCTATATACCACAGCCCATCTCTCCCCTTCCAGTGGCTCTGGTCCTTTGGCAATGATTATCCCAGCCACAGAATATCCTGGCTGCTTGTTGATCTTTTTCCAAACTGTTCATTTGGATGATTTTTCTTTTATTTATTTTTTCAGTTTTATTAAAAACAATTCAAAATGGTAAAAAATGCTGGCTATCTAAACACAGCATTTTATTTCAAGTGGAACAAAACATTTTGTTTGACCTGAGACAATCTTTCCTAACTTTAGATTCACCAAACTCACTGACAAATGTCATTTGCAGTTCTACCTACAATGATTTTCCCCCCAATATTTCTCAGTTGCCAGTGAACCAAAAAAATCCGTTAATCACACAGCTCTAGTGCCGGGTTCTACCAGGGCCTTGGAGACTAAAAACTCCCCTAGGAGGATGCTCTTTAAAATACACTAAAACAGAGAGTTCCCTCTCTGGGAAACCCCAGTCCCCCAAGCCCACCTCACCTCAGTGACCCACTGCCAGTCTGAATTTGTATAGAGAAGCTGTGACGGGTTGGATCACAGAAACCCCCTTGGAGACTGCCACCCGATGTGCAAAGACTACCCCTGCTTCTGTTTTCCCTGCCAGCTCAGGACTCCAGCACCCTGTCTTGCTGAGCCAGACACTCCTGTCTGGCTCCAGACACAGATCCAGGGTCTGAATCACTTGTCCCAAAGCTGCAAGTTTACCTGAAAACAGCTCGCAGTAGCGTGCTTGTCTTTAGCACTCAGATGCCCAACTCCCAATGGGGTCTAAACCCAGATAAATCCGTTTTACCCTGCATAAAGTTTATGCAGGGCAAACTCATAAATTGTTCGCCCTCTATAACACTGATAGAGAGATATGCACAGTTGTTTGCTCCCCCAGGTATTAATACATACTCTGAGTGAATTACTAAATAGAAAGTGATTTTATTAAATACAGACAGTAGGATTTAAGTGGTTCAAAGTAGTAACAGACAGAACAAAGTAAGTCACCAAGCAAAATAAAATAAAATGCGCAAATCTATGCCTAATCAAACTAAATACAGATAATCTCACCCTCAGAGATGTTTCAGTAAGTTTTTCTCAGACTGGACACCTTCCAGGCCTGGGCACAATTCTTTCCCCTGGTACAGCTCTTGTTGCAGCTCAGGTGGTAGCTAGGGGATTCTTCATGATGGCTTCTCCCTTTCTCTCTTCTCTTCCCCCCCTTTATATATCTTTTGCATAAGGCGGGAACTCTTTGTCTCTCTGGGTTTCCACCCCCCCCCCCTCACTGGAAAAGCACCAGGTTAAAGATGGATTCCAGTTCAGGTGACATGATCACATGTCACTGCAAGACTTCATTACTCACTTGCCAGCACACACATATACAGGAAGACTCACAGGTAAATACAGCCATCTGCAGACAATGGGAGTCATCAAGATTCCAAACCATCATTAATGGTCCACACTTTACACAATTACAATAGGCCCTCAGAGTTACATTTTATATTTCTAGTTTTAGATACAAGAGTGGTACATTTATACAAATCAGATAATCACACTCAGTAGATTATAAGCTTTGTAATGATACCTTACAAGAGACCTTTTGCGTGAGGCATATCCCAGTTACTTACATTCACTTATTACCATATTTTCTCTAAAACTATCTCAGTTACATTATATTGACTTATTATCAAGTTTTTATAAAACCATATAGACTGCACAACGTCACACCCTCCTCCTGAACTTACTGCCAGAGACTTGGACACTGACCATGGCGGAGGCAGTATACCTAAAATTCGTTTTTGGGCTCCCCTATGGGGCAGACACTCCTGTGTCCCCCAAAAGGGAAAGAGACCCTGACCCAACTGTAGGCTCACAGCTTCCAGCTATGAGGGACCTTTCGCTGGCCAGCAAAATCCCCCCCCTTTCACTCAGGTTGGGTTTGCTTCCAGCTAGAGTCCTTGGGGTTTGTTCCCACCGCAGCAGTCACCAGGACCCCAACTTCCAGCTCCAGGATACATGTCTCTGTGCACCTCTTCCACTCCATTACAGCCAGGTCATGCTTCTGGGTCTTAATTGCTTTGTCTCTTAAGTCCAGGCTGGTGGGCAGCCTTTTCTTTTTCCAGGTCAGGCTTTCCCCAGGCAAATTGTACATCAATTTCCATTTGTCTTCCCTTGAGACCATCACTTGATGAGCTGGGATATCACAGAGAACACCCTCCTGCCAGAACAGGCACCCCTCCACTCCTGTCTTGCTAAATTAGACACCCCAGTCAGCTTCAGCACAGACAGAGGTTGGGCCACACCCATCTGCAGTTCACTGAAACTGAGATGCACTCAGCTCAGGGGCTTCTTAGTTAACAGAGACATTCCCTGCGCCCATTGTTCAGTCTTTCTGGGCAATTTGCAACTTGTGTAGTTTTAACTTCTTTTGATCTTCATTCTTACTTATTTTGCTTCCTTTTCTGTCCCTACTTCCCTTTCCCGAAATAAGCAAACAGAAAATAACAAACCAGTAACCACTTTGTCTGTTCTCCAGCCACCACACTTAAAACTCACTTAAAATCACTACCAGTATCTCAAAGCAATCAACTGTGCACAGATCCTGCTCGACTACGCCACTGTGACGGGTTGGATCACAGAAACCCCCTTGGGAGCTGCCACCCGATGTGCAAAGACTACCCCTGCTTCTGTTTTCCCTGCCAGCTCAGGACTCCAGCACCCTGTCTTGCTGAGCCAGCCACTCCTGTTTGGCTCCAGACACAGACCCAGGGTCTGAATCACTTGTCCCAAAGCTGCAAGTTTACCTGAAAACAGCTCACAATAGTGTGCTTGTCTTTAGCACTCAGATGCCCAACTCCCAATGGGGTCTAAACCCAGATAAATCCGTTTTACCCTGCATAAAGTTTATGCAGGGCAAACTCATAAATTGTTCGCCCTCTATAACACTGATAGAGAGATATGCACAGTTGTTTGCTCCCCCAGGTATTAATACATACTCTGAGTGAATTACTAAATAGAAAGTGATTTTATTAAATACAGACAGTAGGATTTAAGTGGTTCAAAGTAGTAACAGACAGAACAAAGTAAGTCACCAAGCAAAATAAAATAAAATGCGCAAATCTATGCCTAATCAAACTAAATACAGATAATCTCACCCTCAGAGATGTTTCAGTAAGTTTTTCTCAGACTGGACACCTTCCAGGCCTGGGCACAATTCTTTCCCCTGGTACAGCTCTTGTTGCAGCTCAGGTGGTAGCTAGGGGATTCTTCATGATGGCTTCTCCCTTTCTCTCTTCTCTTCCCCCCCTTTATATATCTTTTGCATAAGGCGGGAACTCTTTGTCTCTCTGGGTTTCCACCCCCCCCCCCCTCACTGGAAAAGCACCAGGTTAAAGATGGATTCCAGTTCAGGTGACATGATCACAAGTCACTGCAAGACTTCATTACTCACTTGCCAGCACACACATATACAGGAAGACTCACAGGTAAATACAGCCATCTGCAGACAATGGGAGTCATCAAGATTCCAAACCATCATTAATGGTCCACACTTTACACAATTACAATAGGCCCTCAGAGTTACATTTTATATTTCTAGTTTTAGATACAAGAGTGGTACATTTATACAAATCAGATGATCACACTCAGTAGATTATAAGCTTTGTAATGATACCTTACAAGAGACCTTTTGCGTGAGGCATATCCCAGTTACTTACATTCACTTATTACCGTATTTTCTCTAAAACTATCTCAGTTACATTATATTGACTTATTATCAAGTTTTTATAAAACCATATAGACTGCACGGATGATTTTTCTTTTATTTATTTTTTCAGTTTTATTAAAAACAATTCAAAATGGTAAAAAATGCTGGATATCTAAACACAACATTTTATTTCAAGTGGAACAAAACATTTTGTTTGACCTAAGACAATCTTTTTTAACTTTAGATTCACCAAACTCACTGACAAATGTCATTTTCAGTTCTACCTACAATGATTTCCCCCCAATATTTCTCAGTTGCCAGTGAACCAAAAAAATCCATTAATCACACAGCTCTAGTGCCAGGTTCTACCAGGGCCTTGGAGACTAAAAACTCCCCTAGGAGGATGCTCTTTAAAATACACTAAAACAGAGAGTTCCCTCTCTGGGAAACCCTAGTCCCCCAAGCCCACCTCACCTCAGTGACCCACTGCCAGTCTGAATTTGTATAGAGAAGCCTCCCCCTGCCACCTCCCCATGCCATTGGGAGTGGCCATTTCAGAGTGTTCTAATGGTCAATTACTGTCAGTTTGCCCCTGAAGATTGGTCCGGCAAGGGGATTGGTCCAGCTGTCTCTTCCTACACCTATGCAGTCCTAGTACCTCCTTGAGGCCCTGTACCAGGCCCTCAGTCTGAGAGTTTGCCATGCTGGAGCTCCCCAGCTCCTTCTGCCCTTCCCAGCAGAGAAAGGTCTAACCCGATCCAATGGCTGGGGGAATCTGCCACCTCCCCTCAAGAATGGGTATTCAATTCTGTTCCTCTCTCTCCTGCCCACCCTCCCCTCCGCTTTCCCTCTTGAGGGACACTTCTCACAAGCACCTTCTATGAGAAGAAATAAACCACCTTCTGTGACTGGGAGCCATGAAAGTGGTCCCATTCCAGCACAGTGGGAAAGGCTTTTATTCCCACTATTTTCTAATCCAAATGGAATCCGGTGGGTGAAGGTCTATTCTAGACTTGCGGAACCTCAACAAGTTTGTCAAACTACAGCGGTTCAAGATGGTCACACTATCAACAACAATCCCAGCAATGCAACAGGGGGATTGGTTCTCGGCCCTCGACCTCCAAGATGCATACTTCCATATTAGCATACACCCTTCCCACAGGAGGTTCCTCAGATTTCTTCTGGGGTCCAACCATTATCAATACAAGGTACTACCCTTTGGTCTCTCTACAGCACACATGGCAGTGGTGGCAGCACACCTCCGCAAACAAGGGATTATAATATTCCCATACCTAGACTACTGCCTCATCAAGGCCCCGTCCACAGTCGACACGCTCGAAACCATAAGAAAAACAATGGATTTTTTCTGAGACTCTGCCTCCAGATAAACATACAAAAAACAACACTGACTCCAGCATAACAAGTGGAGTTTATTGGAGCCAAACTAGTTCAAAGAGAGGCCAGAGCCTTCCTTCCAGCTCACAGATTTTTCCGCAATAATCACTCATCTCCACTATGAAGACTAGCCCATAGATCTCTGCCAGAACTTGTCTACAGTTGCTTGGTCATATAGCAGTGACCATGTTCGTGAGAAAACATGCCAGATTACATACGTGCCACTTCCAGGAATGGCTACGCACAGTGTATGTACCCCACAGACAC
Source organism: Chrysemys picta bellii (assembly GCF_011386835.1). Taxonomy (NCBI): domain Eukaryota; kingdom Metazoa; phylum Chordata; order Testudines; family Emydidae; genus Chrysemys; species Chrysemys picta. Next base: position 5,723,908 of record NC_088794.1, read on the forward strand.
AGCCTCAGTAAACTTCCCTTGCTACCACTCACAGTCAAGGACACATTAGATTGGTGGACACAATCCCAGAATGTCTGCATGGGAGTTCTCTTCCTCCAACCACCACCATACTTGATACTGAAGATCAGCACCTCCCTACTCAGTTGGGGAGCGCATCTACAGACCCACACAGTACTGGGCAAGTGGTCCCCGTCGGAATCCACATTGCACATCAACCTCCTAGAATTCCATGCAGTCCTCAATGCATGCCTACAAATTATACCAATAATCAGACAAAAGGCTATAAGAGTAATCACAGACAACACTGCCTGCGTGTTTCATATCAACAGACAGGACAGAGTGAGGTCTTAATCCCTGCATACAGAAGCGCTAAAATTGTGGAATTGGTGCATCCAACATAGCATCAATATCTCTGCCGCAAACCTACCTGGACACCAGAACATCATGGCAGAGTCACTGAGGAGGAGGTTCTGACAAGAACACAAGTGGGAGACAGACACAAGACCCCTACAACACATATTTGGCCACTGGGGATTTCTGGTCATAGATCTGTTTGCCACACTCAAAAATTCCAAATGCCCACAAATCTGCTCAAGAACAGGTCTGGGTCACCAATCTCTGGGGGACGCCCTCCCCATTACATGGGATACACCTCTCCTCTATGCCTTTCCACCCTTCCCCTACTACTCAAAGTGCTTCACAAGGTACAAGTGGAATGAGCCAGAGTCATTCTCATAGCCCCAACATGGCCACGACATGTATGGTATCCTTACCTCTTATACATGGCAGTCTGTCCACCAATCACCCTGCAGTTGACTCCACACCACCTCTCACAGGATGCAGGTCAAATTCTCCATCCAAATCTAAAATAACTCCATCTGGAGGTATGTCTCCTTCATGGTTCCAGGATCTGTTCAGAAAACGTAAAGAGAATCTTATAAATAGCAGTCGTTTGACAACATGCTACACTTACCTACATCAATGGAAAAGATTCTGGACTTGGTGCGACACCAAACATGTCTCAGCAATTAGCACTATTTTACCACTTATCCTGGATTACATCCTAGAGCTAAAAAGATCAGGGTTCCCCACAAGCTCCGTTCGCGTATATCTGGCTGCCATTACTGCATTCCACTCCAAGATAGAAGATCATTTGCTATTTACCCACCCAATGACAAACAGATTCCTTAAGGGCCTTCAAAACTTTACCCTGAAGTATGAGACCCCACCCCACCTTGGGATTTCAGTCTAGTTTTACGCTGTTTTATCAGCCCTCAGTTTGAACCTATGGTGACCTGCTCCTACATGCATCTATCCATGAAAATGGTTTTCTCACAGCCATCATATCCACCTGATGGGTAGGAAAATAGGTGTCCTCTTGGCGTAACCCTGTACACAATCTTTTACAAAGATAAGGTGACGTTATGATCATACCCAAAGTTCTTACCCATGGTACCATCTTTTTTCCATCTAAATCAACCTATCCACCTTCTCTCCTTCTCCCCTAAACCACATGGCAACCAGCATGAGCCCACACTGCACACCTCCGATGTCAGACAATCACTAGCCTTTTACCTTGACAGAGCCAAATCATTCAGACATTTTCCACATTTATTCCTCTCTATTGCTGATAGATCAAAGGGATCGGCCATATCCAAACAATGTGTTTCAAAATGGATCTTGGAGTGTATCCACCTTTGCTACTGACAGCACAAACTTCAGTCCCCACCTGGAACTTGGATGCATTTACTTACTGTCCACCTCGATAGCTTTTCTAAATAACGTGCTGATTACAGGCATTTGCAAGGTGGACACCTGGGTGTCCACAGACACCTTCAGTCAACACCACGCTATCACCCACAACGTGGCATCAGATGCCCTACTAGGATGCACTGTCCGATCCTTCTTAATAAATGTTATTCTGAACCCCCACCCCTCTGAAGCCCCAGCTCCACCACCTGCCCTTCTCCCCTCTGCTTTGGAATTCAAACATGGACTCTAAGCTAGAGAAGGAACTGAGGGCAGTTGGACTGCACAGCGCTATATAGCAGTCACTCACAGCGTGAGACGGGGTGGAGCACATGTGTGGCCCAAGGGGCACTGCTACCGAAGATCTCAGATCCCAGGCGCAGGGCATTACCGCACCTATAGTGGTTCACCTACAGGGACACACATCTCGAAGAAACTCAGTTACCGCGTAAGGTGAGTAATCCTTTCATCAGAAGAGTTAGGGACAGATTCTGATTCCTTTCCTCACAGGAAGTAATGCGTTTCTCCTCACATGGTCCCACTGATTTCAATGAAACTGTGAGCAGAGAGTAGGGTGACCAGACCACAGGGATGAAATATCGGGACGCGGTGGGAGGGGCGGAGCAAAAAAAAAATGGCGGCGGAGCCAAAAAAAAAAAAAAAAAGCAGTTTCGCAGGGGCGGGGGGGGGCATTAGCAGGCCCCAGCCGCGCCGGGCGCACGTGCTGCCCACCCCAGGGCAAAAGCTGGCCCCGATGCAGAAGGGGCTAGGGATAAAGAGGGCAGGGGGGGGGACAAGAAACAAAGTCCGGGGCTGGCCACGGCGCGGGCGTGCAAGGGGCCAGGGCTGGCACAGCCGAGCCACAGCAGCGGCCGGTCACCTGTGGGGCTCCAGGCTGGGCAACGGGCAGGAGCCAGGGCTTTTCCCAGCCCTGCAGAGCCTCCTGCCCCCCAGCCTGCCGTGGGCACATGCAGCGCGTCCCGCCGCCGGCAGGGAGCCCCACGCCTCTCCCGCTCGGCTGCGCTCCAGCGGCTCCTTCCAGGCGGGGCGAGCCGCTGGAGCGCAGCCAAGCAAGAGAGGCGCGGGGCTCCCTGGCAGCAGCGGGGAAGTTTATGGGGACCCCGGCTGGCCCCTCGCCCCTGTCCGCCAGCCTCCCTGCCTGGGACAAGTCTCGCCCCCGCAGCCTCTCTTCGCCGCGTGTCTCCGGCGGCCCACGCTGCCCACCCGGGCCAGAGCCAGCCCCGGCTGCTGCCTCCACAGCAGCGGCCGGTCTCCTGAGGGGCTCCCCGGGGCTCCAGGCTGGGCAACGGGCAGGAGCCAGGGCTTTTCCCAGCCCTGCAGAGCCTCCCGCTCCCCAGCCCGCCGTGGGCACATGCGGCGCGTCCCGCCGCCGGCATGGGAGCCCCGCGCCTCTCCCACTCGGCTGCGCTCCAGTGGCTCCTTCCCGGCGGGGCCGCGGCAACTTTCCCTTCCCCTCCCAGGCTCCTGGTAGTTGCCCGACCCTCCTCCTAACCTCCTCCCTCCATTGAGAGATCCAATGGGGGAAGGAGGGAGCGGAGTCGGGGTTGGGGGGGCGTGAGCGCCGGAGCAGAGGGTAAATTTCCTTCTTTGTCCCGCGTCCCGACCGAACATCGGTCGGGACGCGGGACAAAGAAGGAAATATCGGGACTGTCCCGATAAAATCGGGACGTCTGGTCACCCTAGCAGAGAGGAACTACTCAACATGAACAAGGCGGCAAAATCTGGCTACTGGTGATTTGCACTGACTGGTACAAAAAGAGAAACTGAGAAGAGGAAATAAAGGTCTAGAGTTTCACCTGGCCTTCCCACTCACTCAGGGGTGGAAAGACATTTGGCCCATGAAAGCTGGTGGGAGGGGAATGGTTGGAGACATGGCTCTGTTCTCTCTCACACTGAACATGTCAGCCAGCACAGCTGAGCTATCGGGTTCTGGTAATTTGCTGCTGGTAGAGGCCAGCCATAAATTACTGTCTCCCAACAGAATGAGGGCAAAGCAGGAGGGGAACTGTGCCCTAACCCTTGTCTAGATTTAGAAAAATGTGTATGTTCGAACTAAGGTAGCTACCTAAAGTTAGCAAACCTCATTAGAAACACCATTTGCCACTTTGTGTAGATGCAGTTCTACACCTTTTAAAATGTACTAACTGACTGGGTTCAACCCTAGGGCCCTGTGCAGCTGTTTTGTTCTTGTTGTAATGGGAGTTAATTGGTTGCAAATTAATTTGAGTAAACACAAATGATCATAAACCCTAATGGAGACCACGCACAAAAATTTCATTAAGACAAACATTTGTTTCTGTTTCATATGATGCGTGCTGGATAATAGCAAGAGGAGACTCTACCCTCAAGCCGGGTCTACACAAAAAATTTAGATCTACCTAGCTACATCATTCTGGTGTGTGAAAAATTCCCACCCCCGAGTGCTGTAGTTAAGCCAACCGAACCCCCAATGCAGACATGGTGAGGTCAACCAAGCTCCCACTGCTCAGGGCGGTGGGTTACCTACATCAATCAAAAAAAAACCCTTGCATTGTTGTAGGAAGTGTCCGTAGCACCCTTAGTGTGGACATGGCCTGAGTTAACTCTACTGGCACTTTTTTAAAGCAGCTGTTTGTTAAACTGCATAGGAGCAGCTCTGTGATCTAGCCACAGGCACGTAGAATGACTCCAAACTCTGCACTCCTGCAACCCGTTGCCCTCTCTCCAAGTTCCATGCACGTTGCTACACCTTTACTTTTAACAACTATTTTGTTATTGTTCTGTCTTTCCCAGAAGAGTTTCATTACTAGCTGGGGCCAGAGGTTACAGGTGCCTGGTTCATATCACCCTAGCATTGCAGCTGGTTAGTCCTCACAATTCTTTTTTCTTTCTTATCTTTTTTGGCTGAAACTATCCAATGAATTTCAACCAAATTTGTGAATACTTTCAGTGGTTCCAAAAAAGCATATTGGGGAGAATTTACTATTCACTGAAAATATTTTGCACAGCTCTATTCAAAAGTTCTGGTCTTCAGACACATCTCCCATTTCTTGTTTGTGTTGTCGCTGTTGGTGGGCGAGTTGCTTCCACCTGGCTGCTGTTTAGCGAAGGTTGTTTGGCGTCTGGATGGCCCATCCAACTCAATATCATATGGCAGAACCCATTCTGTACATCAAACAGTGAACACTTCTGCCATGGGTAAATAAATGACCTCAGTAACTGATAATGGGCAGTGATTGTGTAACACTGACAGACCCCAGTCGTCGACAGGCAGGATCGAACCTGGGACCTCTGGAGTTAAATGCATGAGCCTCTATTGCATGTGCTAAAAGCCACATGGCTCTTAGCTAAGACTTTAGCAGACTCGTTAATCTTTCTCTAAGTGGCCTCAGTGCCACTAGATGGGCCAGAACACCACACCCAGGAGGTGCGTGGGTTACAGTTGGAATAAGTGCAAATCCTTGGTTTAACTGGAGATTTTCTAACTATTACAAGGCTGTTGAGCCAGTCTGTACTAGTTTCAACAAGTGTAATGATGCCTCTTTTTGGCAGGTGTGCTAAATCCTTCCTCAGCAGGTCCATCAGGGCTACTGGAACTCTGCTTCAGTAATCTCCTGGGCTGCATATGGGGGTCTCTTTCTAACTTCAGCCTGCCCTTCAGGTGCCCATCTCCTTGGAACATGTCTTTAGAGTCTGGTACACGTTGACTGTTCTCCCTCCTCTCTCACCTTGAGGATATTATGTGCTTGTCCTGTGATTAGACCCATGGCTTGCAGTGTCCTGTTGCCCCGCAGTGGGTGGCACTCTTGTGTGTCAATGTTATGGGATGTACAGACTCCATGCTGGCTTGGCAACTACAGGGTTAATGGAGAACTGACTACCTGCTCAGCTGGGGCTGATTGATGGCCTTGCAGCAGCTGTAAGGGTAAAAGGACTGTAAGGCAGGAGGGCAGGGTGTCTGCCAGAGAGACAGCAGGACTAGAGAGGAGATCCCTTCAGCAGGCTGGCAAGGAACTGCCAGAGAAGTCAGCCATCCAGGGAGGGAGAACCAGGGTGAGAGGTTTTGGTAAGCCTACAGAGGATTCATAGATTCATAGACTGTAGGAATGGAAGGGACCTTGAGAGGTCATCGAGTCCAGTCCCCTGCCCTCATGGCAGGACCAAATACTGTCTAGACCATCCCTGATAGACATTTATCTAACCTACTCTTAAATATCTCCAGAGATGGAGATTCCACAACCTCCCTAGGTAGTTTATTCCAATGTTTAACCGACCTGATAGTTAGGAACTTTTTCCTAATGTCCAACCTAGACCTCCCTTGCTGCAGTTTAAGCCCATTGCTTCTTGTTCTATCCTTAGAGGCTAAGGTGAACAAGTTTTCTCCCTCCTCCTTATGACACCCTTTTAGATACCTGAAAACTGCTATCATGAGGAAGCCTTGTCTCTGTGGCCTTGTCTTTGAAAGAGTGCCATTTAATCTTACTATTATTTTCCTGTACAGTAGGAAACCTCTTCTCCAGATGTGCATTCTACCACAGATTTCCATCTCACTGAGTTTCACTAACAGCCTGTCATGCCAGACTCCATTAAATGCTGCACTGAGTTTTAAAAAAAACCTCCCATTGATGATTGGGGTGGAATCCCACCAATAAAGCAAAAGCCACCAATAAGAGGCTGCCAGAAGTCCACCAGCAGGTCCATAATTGAGTGCAAAGGCCTGTAAGTCTTCTTTTAGAAGACACCATAAAAGCCTTGACTGTACCATTCTTTCCCTTATATTGCAAAGGTGACTGGTTAAAGACATAGGCCAGTAGCTGCCTAGAAAAAAGAGGGATCCTTGCCAGTCTTCAGAGGAACAATAACTGCTGATTTCCACCAATTAGGTACCTTTCTTTTTATCCTTGAGTAATTTCTGATGTCGAACAACCTGGCTCTAGACTTCTTCCCAAAGTGCTCTTTCATATGGCCATAGATGTGCTGCAACCCAGAGGATTTGCTTGGTGCAAGCTTCTCTATTGCATCTTCTAGCTCATGTATGAGGAAGATCTTTCTGAAGCCATGGTACTCAGATCTATGTGCAAGTTTTTGAATTATCTTTGTCTTTCCTCCTGAATACTCCATCTTGCATGTTTTTGCCATGGTTCTATCCTCATCATCATATATGAGCCTGCTCATCTTGGCATAATGTTTGAACAGCATATTCACAGGCTTTGTCGTCTAATGCCTCTACACCTTTACTTTTCAGGATATTGGTGTTATTTAAATTGCAGGCCTTTCTCTGTTCATTCTCAATTTGCTTCAGTATCATCCATAGAACTATTTTCTGCAAGGATCCAATCTTATTAAAGTAAACTGGTTCTATGTTAAAGTGACTATTTACAGAACTGCAGCAATGGCAGCTTAGCATTCTAGCCATGTGCACACAGACTGACCTGCTGGTGCCTCCTCCATACTCTTCCCTCCTGCAACTTGTGCTCCTCCCTCTAAGTTCTATGCTGGTTGCTACAATTTCTAGCCATCATTCAACCTTTGTGACATTAGTGGTCCTGTCTCCTGGGTAGAATGTACTGCTACTCTGGGCCAGGAAGCATGACTGCTGACTATATATTCATCCTCACTTTCTGCCCTAATGTGATGTACAGAGAAGAAAAGTGGGGGCAAGGAAACCATCAGACAGAGCAGTAAACAGGGGAGGTGGGAGAAGGAAGAATTTCCTCATTGCCTGACGGACTGCATATGAGCACAGTTGGATGAATTATTGATTTTTTTTTTCTGGTTTGGTGGCAGTTCCAAAAAACATTTTTAAAATAAAATTTGGTTAGCATTAAACTAAATGAAGGGTTAAAATCCATGTGCATGTTATGTAACAACCTGGTATATATGGATTGTGCCAGCTCTTTTTCAGACCCGAAGTCCAGAGTTTGGTCTGGAGACCAGAGGCCTAGCTAATAGTGATCAGCTACAAGAAAGCTGGGGTAAACAAAATAACATTGCCTTTACTAAGATCTGCTTGGTCAGTAGAAATGCCAGATGTTGAAGCAATAACTGAATAATTATGTTTCATCCAATGTTTCAAATTGAACAAAGGATCCCTGTTCCTATTGTGTTTCTCCTGAAGGGAAAACAGTCTTCCCACAGATCCAACCTTGAGTTTATGAAATATTGGCACATGTCACTATAATGATATGGCACCCTTCCACCTCCCTTCCAAGGGACCAATGCCCTGCCTTAAGACATAAAGGAGACAATCTCTATTTTCATATGCTTTCACTGTTTCTTTGCTTTATCCCCTAGACATGTACCTGTCGGACAATCAAAGGAGTTACTCCATTCCTATGGACCCCAAATCAGAATTCAACATATATATTTTATACTAATAACATTTTATCAAAGTATTAATCAAATGTTAATTTGCTAACTTGAGACCATGGGCGGAGACATTGTGTAACCTTTTAACCATTGGCTATTGTGCTATCTTGTCTTGCTGCAAAACCTATCCCGGGGTGTGGAACTGCCTACCCCGTCACTTTCCCCCGCCCATGGAAAATCTATATATTTCATTGTAATCAATTAATTGACAGTGTCTCTGAGCCTAATAAGCCAGGTGACACTCCGCCAGCGCTGTGTGTAATAAACCCCTATGCTTTGACCTCTACACGGTGTGGATTTATGTCCTTCACTAAATCTAATTTTTTTTAAATTTGGTGACTCAAAAAAGTTAATTTGGGGCCTGCTCCACAGCAGGATTTCAAACTTGGCTTTCCCACATCCACTGGGCTACATGTTATGGGAGGACTGGGGGGAGGGAACAGCAGCACCATCTCCTTCTTCTCCTCTGGCCATTTTATGAATGGCTGAAACTACTCATGTCAAATTTGCAATAAGAACAAGGAGTACTTGTGGCACCTTAGAGACTAACAAATTTATTTGGGCATAAGCTTTAATGGGCTAAAACCCACTTCATCAGATGCATGGAGTGGAAAATACAGTAGGAAGATATATATATACAGAGAACATGAAAAGATGGGGGTTGCCATACCAACTCTAACGAGACAAATCAATTAAGGTGGGCTATTATCAGTAGAAGAGAAAAAACTTTTGTAGTGATAATCAGGATGGCCCATTTCAAACAGTTGATAAGAAAGTGTGAGTAACAGTAGGGGGAAAATTAGCAGGGGGAAATAGTTTTTAGTTCGTGTAATGACCCATCCACTCCCAGTCTTTATTCAAGCCTAATTGATGGTGTCCAGTTTGAAAATTAATTAATTTTCCCCCTTGTATCTCCTTTCTGCAGAGAGACAAAAAGCCCTTCAGTACATCGAATCAAAGCTAAATATGCAGAAATACAGATGCAGGAAACTAAAGCTGAGAGATGTCCTGGAAATCACCCCAGAAAGTGTAAAGAACTGGACTCCCCAGACAACAGGAGATTTACCGTGGCATTTCCTGAGGAAGCTCATGGCTCTGAATGGGACAGCGAGAAGCACAAAGCTTGAGCACCGGGCACCTGATGATCAAACACTCATTATGGACAAAGAGGAGCTGGGTATTCATGCAGATTTTTTTTTTCTCAGTGACACAGACACCAGTGATTCTCTGAACCCTCTCGATGTTCTCTGTGCCGTTCTGCTTTGCTCAGACAGTTTTCTGCAGCAGGAAATCCTGTCCAAAATGTCCATGTGCCAGTTTGCCCTCCCTCTGCTGCTACCTGCCCTCGACACCCCCACGTGCACCCTAATGCTGTGGGCCATGAGGGACATTGTGAGGAAGTGGAGGCCGCACTCCCTGGCAGACAGCAGAGGGTTCAGGGAGGAGAGCCTGGTGCTCACAGCAATGCCAACCATTTCCTTTGTGCGGCTGGGGAGCTGCAGCTTCTCCAAGTCCAGACTCCTCAATGAGGTTCTCAGCCCCTCCCAGCAGCACCACGATTTCTTTATCCATCGGGACATGGAGTCTGGGAACATCCCTCGGGAAATCACAGATGGGCTGGTTGAGATTTCCTGGTATTTCCCTGCTGGGAGGAAGAATTCAGATCTTTTCCCAGAGCCCGTTGCGGTTACAAACCTGCGTGGAGACATTGAGTGCCACTGGCTGCAGTTCAGCTTTTTAACAGAGATCTCCTCAGCAGTGTTCATAGTTACTGAGAGCATCAGTGAGAGACAATACGCGCTGTTATCATCTCTGCAGGAATCGTCCACTAAATACTACTTCATCTTTAATAATCAGGCTGTGACGTCCAAGGAAACACTGGGATTCCTGAACAAGTTGGCCCCAGGGCTGAAACTGAACAACTCACATGTGCTGCAGAAAAGATGTGCCACAAATCAGGCGGCTTATGTAAAAGCTCTGCAGTCTACAATAGCAGCTACAATGAAGTCTTCTCCCAAGCGAGTGAGTATAGAAGCCATGGCTGAGACCGGACGTCAGTTAGGCATCCAGGTAGATGAGGATAACAAGGAATGTCAGAGCGCCTGCAAATATGCCAGGGAAATCACCATACACATAAAAGATGTGGCAAAGTACAAGAGGGAAAATCTGAGACTCCAGGGGGAGACCTGGAAAAACTTGGCTGAAGTGGAAAAGGAGCTGTGCCGAATGAGAAATCAAGGAAACACCCCTCTGGAGAAATACAAGTCTCAACTGAAAAAGAAATTAATAGAGTTACGTGTTCAGCAGAATAAACATGACCTGAGTGATGGTGTGACTACATTTATTACTGGAATAAGACAACCACTTCCCTTGGAGAAACATTACTTCCTGAAATGGATGAAGTTTGACCTGGATCACATTGCTCGGGAGAATCTTTCTAAACTACGGGATCAATATAAAGAGAAATGTAAAAACTCAAAAGATGACCCCCAAAAGTTGGCAGAACTAGACAAATTAATCTCTGCCAGTTCCTTAGGGGTGGAGCATTTCCTGCGTGAGTTGGGGCAGTTCTATGAGGCTGAACACGCAATGGTGAAAGAAGGTAAACTGGCAGAAAGCCAAAGACAATTCGTCCATCTCCCAGGCATAGCAGCTGACCTGATGCTGGAAGGGTTTCCCATGGAGCTGATCGATGGAGATGTATCCAACATCCCACTGCAGTGGGTGACAGATGTTCTGACTCAGCTCCATGCCAAGCTGGGGGGAAGGTCCAGAATGCTGGTTCTAACGGTGCTGGGAGTGCAGAGCACTGGGAAATCCACCCTCCTCAACACCATGTTCAGCCTGCAGTTTGCAGTGAGCAGTGGCCGATGTACGCGAGGAGCCTTCATGTCACTCATTAAAGTGGCAGAGAACTTTCAGCAGGAGCTGGGCTGTGATTTCATCCTGGTGATAGACACAGAAGGGCTGAAAGCCCCTGAACTGGCCAAGCTGGAGGACAGTTATGAACATGACAATGAACTGGCCACCCTGGTGTTTGGACTGAGTGACATAATGATCATTAACATGGCCATGGAGAACGCCACCGAAATGAAGGATATTCTGCAAATTGTGGTCCATGCCTTTCTCAGAATGGAGGAAATAGGGCAAAAACCCAACTGCCAGTTTGTGCATCAGAACGTCAGTGATGTGTCTGCGCATGAACAAAACAGGAGGGACAGGAAACACCTCCTAGAGCAGATGGATGAAATGACCAAAGCTGCAGCAAACATGGAAAAGAAAGGCCGGGAGATGAAATTTTCTGATATTATGGATTATGATCTGGAAAAACACAACTGGTACATTCCTGCTCTGTGGCATGGAGTCCCTCCCATGGCTCCAGTGAATATGGGATACAGTGAAAAGGTTTATGAATTAAAGAAATATTTGTTTGAATTTCTGAAAGGCTGTTCACAAAACAGATCCCCCAAGGACATCCCCCAATTTCTTGAATGGGTGAGGAGCCTGTGGAATGCTGTAAAACATGAGAACTTTATCTTCAGCTTTAGAAACAGTCTTGTTGCTGACGCCTATAACCAGTTGGCTGTAAATTATGCAGAGTGGGAATGGGGTTTCCGCAAGATGATGCATCTCTGGGTATCTGAAAAGGAAACGTTCATCCAAAATCAGCCACCAGATAAGCTAGACACAAGTGTTTTAACCAAACTAAAGAATGAGGCACAGAACAAACTGAGACAAGAAGCAGAGAAGATTTTGGATCATTTAAAACAATATTTTGAAAGTGGAGCAACAAATCTGCACCTGATAGAAAAGTACAAAGAAGATTTTAGGAGAAGTGCAAATGATCTGAGGAATGAACTGGAGAGTTATTCATTCAGCAAGTTGGAAGAAGTGATTGAAATTAGAAAGGGCCGACATAAAACAGACACTATCCTGTCACAGTACAAGAGAAAAATTCAAGAGAAAGTTGACAGGCTTCTGAACCATTGCAGGAAAAGCAAATGCAAACTGAATAATGATGAACAGGAGAGAGAATTTGAAACCATGTGGAGAGAAACACTGTCAGAATTATCACTCATTCCTCTACTGAAACGCAACATAGATGAAGAAATGGAGTTCCATTTGAGAAAAGACCTAGCGAATAAGGAGAGTGCAGCATGGCAGATGTTACAGGATGCCAAAAGCTTGTCTACTTATAGAACACAAAATTTCAAAATGAAAAATGAATACTTAGACTTCAGTGTGCTCAAATGTAAGAAAATATCAGTGTCAGCTGTGAAAGAATACTTTACACAGGAACTCTGGCATAAAACAGAGGCTCTGGCTAAATCCTTAATAGCTGAGTGCAATAGTTACACTGAAGAAAAGGCAAATGGCAAAGCAGATTACGATGAAACTTATTGCAGAGAGTTGTTGCGGATGATTAACGAGCAGCTTCAGCAGGCGAATGTTCAAAACCTTCACATCAGCACTTGCTTTGAAGTTGACCTGAAGCTTCACATTTTGGGGGATGCAGCTCGGGCATTTCAGAAGATGCATGAAGAATTCATTACAGAAAATGACCCTCTGCAATGTCTGGGGAAACTGAAACCTCAGTATCTCTCCACGTTCAAAGCTCTGTACTTTAAGGATGAGTGTTAAGACAGGGCCTGGAATTTCTGTGATCAGTGTCTGAGACCTGCCCTGGTGGACTATGTGAACAAGAGACTTGGGACAGAAATCGTGGATGACATTCTCAGCAGTGAACAGTCTGTTGAGTACAGCACACGGAACTTCTTCCAATTCTTTGTTCTGAAGCAGCTGTTGGAAGAAAATGACTTTAACAATTATGTGCAATACACAAGGAATTATGTCGATTTTATCAAAACCCGGATACAGAAACACGTGTTAACACGTTACAGAGAGAAGGCAAGTCTGGGAGATTTGGAGAAAAGGATTTTCTCCCCAATAATTAATAAACTCAGTGATGTTCTGAAAAACTCCAAAGGTGAGAAGACTAAGACAGTCTCTGCCTTTTTAGACAACTTTTGTGAAAAGCTGCAGCAGGATCTAGTCATTCCCAGGGACAGCTTAGAAGTGATACTGTTTAAAAACACAGCAAGTGCAGACCAATTTTCAGCTTTTATAGAACAGTTTATTCCTGATCTGGAAAAACAAGTTTTATCCACTTTTGAAAAACTGGAAATTGAGTCAAAACTCTCCAAACTTGCAGTGAAGCCCCAGGATGAGATCTTCAAGCGAGTGTTTGGCTGTGGGAAGCAGTGTCCGTTCTGTAAAGTCCCCTGTGACGCAGGAACCCCTGCACATACAGAGCATTTTGCAGCAGTGCATCGACCTGAAGGATTAGGGGAATACCGGTGGGTAACAACAGAGATACTTACCTCTGATATATGCTCCTCTTCTGTGGCTTCCAATAACAGATTCAGATGTACAGAGACAAAATGGGAACCTCATCCTTATAAAGATTATCGGAAATATTTTCCAGACTGGCGCATCCAACCAGATTCCAGCATCACGGCTTCCGATTACTGGAAGTTTGTTTTCAAGGAATTCAATCACCAGTTTGCTGGGGCGTTTGATGCTCTCCCTGCCGATCTCCCCGAGGACTGGTGTAAAATAACCAAAGAGCAGGCACTGGAGAGCCTAAAGGAAGCCTTTAGATCGAAGTAAAAAAGAGGCTGAGAAACTCTGTTGTGAGCGGAAAGTTACAGAAGTTAATTTTCTTTAAATGTGGCATGTGAAAAAATCCCATGTCTTCTAAATATGGAATGTCGTTTCTCTCTTAATATCAGACACAGTTTTCAGCTTCCAAACAGATAAAGAAGCAATGCTTTTTCACATTTCACATCCCATAGAATTTATGGAAAATTAAAGATGATGGAAAGACCCATATGTGGTGTTTCTGCATCTTTGTCTTAAGGACCAAATGACCAAAATCCCTAATTTGTCCTCACTACTGCATTTGCTGGTGTAGTGATACCATGTAGTGACTTGCAAACCTCCAAAGAGCCCCCTGAATACCAACCATCCACTTCTGCTACTTAAAGCATCAATAACCTCCACGTTTGTGGCTAATCTGACACTGAACAGTCTGGCCCTGATGCTCATCTTCCATGGGGAACCACATGGGAGGGAAAAAGTACTTCAGAAACACCAATGAGGGAGGTTTGCAGCATAACGTAATAGGGAAGGGAGGGATGCAGGCAGCAAACCCAACAGACCCTGAGGATTCAAAGGGAATCCCCACAAGCCCATCCCATCCCTGAGAATGGTCTTTCCATCTCCCCTGTGCTCTGCCCCGCACACCCCTCTCACCCAGGGCAGTAAGGTTGAGGCGCCCTGGTGCTATTGGCTACTCCCCCTGCGATTGCCGGCCACCCTCTGCATAGGGGTGCTGTGGGGACCAGCCAGGGAGGGCAGTTAGTGCTGCTAAGAAATCTGTGCTCCCAGGTGCAATGTCACGTACTGCCCTTTGGATTTATTTTGTGTATAAATTATCAAGAATTTCCAAAGAAATTTAAACAGGAGAAATGGTTTACAGGAGAGAGACGAGGTTTGGAGAGAGGAACATCCTGAATACAGATATTTTTCTGATTGATTTTCTGTGAATAAATGTTGCACCAGTTCACTGCCATAGATGAAGGTTAAAACCGATCTGTGTATATTTTTATTCTCCTTTTGAGGCTAACATGGATAAAAGACACGTTTAAACGCGGATTGTTAACAAAATAAATACGTAGGGTGCCCACAAGATGTACAGCGCAGCCCCCACTTCTCTGTCTAGCCCACCTCAGTCTCACCACGGGGAGGAGCCTGCCCCTGTGGATCTGGACTGAGCTTTGCTGGCTACTGATGAGAGACATTTTCTCCATTTACACTGGGGGGATGGGCGAGGAAGGGAAGTGGCGGATTCTGCCCCATCCAAGGGATAAAAAAACTCTAGAAATGTCACCTTTTGGCCAGCCATGCAACGCCCTTACACCCCGCTTCGTGCCATTTCTCTGTCTGTCTCTCTGTCTGTAATGGGATAACTTTTCAACGCCTCATCTGATCAATTTCAAAATTTCAGGCAGTGCCCTGGGCACCAATGGCCAGAACCCTTTTGAGTTTAGTAGAAATCAGTAAACTGGAAAGAGGAAATGGGGGACACATGAATTCCCCGGCATCCGTTGAGCACAGCTACATCTTCAAGCACCTCTGCAGTTGTCTATAGATCAAAGAACCAGCTGATGGCTGGATTAATGCCTCCAGCATAACAACATCATCAGCTCAGCTCTGCCCATCCTCCCAGTGGAGTGTAAGATGTTGTCCACCTGAATGACTGATCTCCCAGAAAAAAAATAATATGGAGGAGGGATGGAAGAGGGAATGGGGATGTATAGATGGGAGAATGGGGCATGCACACAGCCCATGGCATGGGGGGAGAATGTGGGACCCTGGTGTGAAGGGCTCACATAACTCCTGGTGGCAGATGTGAGGCCGACAAACAAGCTCAGGCCAGAGCCAGAGGCCCATTCACTTGTGTGTGACTATCAAAGGAGTTAAATGTATTAGTAGATATTCAGCCAATTCACTTGTGTGTTAATAGAGATCAAAGGAGATGTTAATTGTATTGTTTTTGCCAAACTATATCTTGTTGTTTACTAGTACATTACATTTACATTACGCATGCCTGGTAATTAGATAGGCCTAGATCAAAGTGTGTGTTAATCTAAGAGTGTATTCAGATGTCAGAACTTCATGAAACTAATGGAATGTTACTTGTATTGTTTTCATTTATCTCTTCTTATTAGAATGTAAAGGCAGGCAGTTATATTATGTCTAAGCTTGTAATTAAATAACTCATTGAATGCAAATGAAGAGTGCTAAATTCAAAGCAATTGGCCATTGTGTGAGTATGAACACTGCTCTGACTGTTGTGTGGAGAAGAAGCTATAAATACTGATTCAAAGGAAGATCCTTTATCTCTGGACTGTTTGGATTCTAACAGGGTGGAATAACTAAACAGGAAGATGGAGATCCCCAGAGTTATTCTGGGTAGCCCTGAACTGGCAGATTACTACATCTCTGCTGTCCTTTTGGGTTTACAACCTTTGACTCACCTGTTAATGTATTTTACCTGCTTTAACCTCAATAACACTCATTTCTTTTCTCAGCTAATAAACCTGTAGTTAGTTAACTATAGAATTGGCTACCAGTGTTGTCCTTGGTGTAAGATCCAGAGTACCAATCAATGAGGGGGAAGTGACTGGTGTCTTGGGACTGGGAGCAACCTGATATGATGTGATTTTTGGTTTATGTGACTATTATCACTAAGTCCAGTTTGTTTGGATGGTAAGATGGGCTGGAGAGATTAAGTGGACTGTCTGTGACTGGTAAGACTGGAACAGTGATCCAGGAGTTCACATTTGTTACTGGTTGGTGAAATCTAACTATAGACCACACCATCGGCTTGGGGTGGCTGTCCTGTTTTCTGACAGTCTGACCTGAGATTGGCACTCACAGTTGTAAGCCACTCCAGACAGCATGAAATTGCGGGAACCTGGTATGGGCAGAATGGGGCACACAGAACCCCTGGCATGAGGGGAATTTGGGAATGGGGGGCAGACAGCGCTTCTGGCCTGAGAGAGAAGAGAGCTCTTTTATAGAGGGAGGGAGAAATGGGGGCACACACAACTCCTTGTGGGGGGGGAGACTAGGGAACCCTGGTATGGAGGGAGTGAGGGGATATGGGGGGGAATGGGAGCACATTCAGAGCCCCTGCCATGGGTGAGAATTGGGGACCCAGGCATTGGGAGAGTGAGGAATAGGGGACACAAAGCCCCTGGTATGGGGGCAATGGGAGGCACACAATGCTGCTGGCATTGGAGGGGAAAACGAGGTCCCTAGTATGGGAGGATGAGGGAGTTTGGGGGGCACACAGAGCCCCTGCAATTGAGGGACATGGGATGGTGGTGCACAGGAAGGTTGTGGGTGGGAATGGAGGGATGTGAGAATCCTCTGGTGTGTGCAATAAGTTCACCCGCCAGCAGCAACCGAGTGTGCGACCCCCTAGGACACATACACTAAACACACAATATAAAGTTAGCAACATCAGCCTTCTCCACAGGCCTGAGCCGGGGTGACTGAATGGCAGGATGTCCTCGGCCGCGCTGGGTGACCGTTGAAGAAGTGAGACAAATGAAGGAGGGGGTGGGGCAGGCTCGTCTGAGCCAGAGACAGAGCTTTCCCGGGAGCCATCCAGTGCTGAGGAACGAACTCCCCCAGGATCTAAAACACCCATCGGTTCTAAAATCCAGCACCAACCCCACCAGCTTTTGTTTGAACTGCAGGATGGATTGTTGCTGTCACTGATACAAGCACCCAGCCCAGCAGACATTAAAAATTCACATGAATGTTACACTTGCTCACCCAAAATCTTACAGCCTTAGCTTTTCCCCTCAAGGTCACGCTACTACTGCTTCTCTGGCTGTGTCTGGGGCTCCTTCGCTCCTTCTCTGTGTCCTCCTGTCTGGGCTGCTCCCCGCTCACCCACAGCCCCGGCGCTCAGTGCCCCAGGCCCTGCGTTTGCTACCTCGGTCTCCAGGGAACCCCTTGGAACACACGGCTCAGCTTTTTTATTTGTATTTTTTACTTTTTAACTTACTGAACATTTCAATAAAAGTTGGTTTTGGTTTGACCCAAAATGATTTATTAAAAAAAAATCAGAATTGCCAGTGAACAAAAAAAATCTGTTCTTCTGGTGCTCGCACATGCTCCTTTCATGTTAGGTGTGTGCGCTACATGGACAGTCACAGGAGATTTTTTCCCTCAGTGGTATCCGCCGGGCCAGTTCTAGCACCCTCCTGTGCTTGTACAAGGGACCGGCCGGGCCCGAACCCTCTCAGTTCCTTCTTACCACCCATGACAATCACTAGAACAGCTCCTCCTTTTTCAGCAAGGTGATTGTCAGTGGTTCTCACTGTTTTTCCTCCATCCCTCTTTTCTTTTTTCCAAGAGTTCTTGTCTTCAGTTTACCTTTTAAGCAGTTGTGTAAATAGTTGGATTCTCACATTTGTTTAGGGGGCGTCCTCCACGTCTGGAGCCAGATGTGCCCCGGTCTCCGGGCTTCAAACCCTGCGGCAAACCTATGTCAGTGAGCAACCCACACGCCCATCGACGCCGACTCCATGGGTGCTCCAGGGCTGCAGCACTCACGGAAAATCATAAGTGTTTGGTGCAAAGCCGCGTATCAGCTGTTTCGCTCCCAGTTTGTGCAGCTCCTGCAGCTCCCAGCCGGGCTCCCGCCTCCCCCACTGCAGGCAGGTGAGTCTTTTTAATGTTCAGGGCAGAGGGAGCTGGGCTAGGGGGACAAGTAGGGGAACAGGCAGCTTCTGGGCTGGTCGCAGGGGTCTGGGGGGCATATGGGGGCGTTTCTCAAGGACTGAGCTAGCCATTCTCAGCCTGTCCTGGTGTCTCCCCCAGGGCCCCTGCCCTCCTCCAGCCAGGAGGAAATGGTTGCAGACCCCCTTAGTGCTGGGCCGGGGGGAAAAAGGTTGTGTCTCCTTTAAGAAGCTCTTCTTGCATCTGATGACTAAACGTGGGCTGGGCCCGGCGCTGCGCTCCCCACCCCGCGCTCCAGCCAGCCGGGTGAATCCAATGGCAAACGGGGCTTCACTGCAGTCCTGGCCTCCGGTGCAGACGAGCAGCCTCCACCTATCACCTCCCCCAGCCTGGACCCGGACGGCTCCTGCCTGGCCACTTCCCACGAGGGCTCTGGGACCTCCCCACCCCGATCCCATTCCCCACGGTTCCAGACCAGGTCCCAGTTTGGATCGGGACCTGGCTGGGGCTCCCCCAACTCTTCCCCGGGGTGTGAGTGTGTGTGTGTGTGTGGGGGGGATGATGGGAGTTCGCTATGCACCATGGGTACTTATAGATGCATCCTCCCTGACCTATGCCAACCTGCTTTAACCCATCCTCTATGGTAAAGGTCGCAGGCATACATGGACCTTATGCTTTAGCTCATCACCATCTATCTAGGTGAAAGGTCCCAAACGTATGTATGAGAACTTTGCCTTAGCTCAACATACAGGATGTGGCCTGCAGGTCTCTTGTGTTACAGCCAAAATATTCTCTAATATAAACCTATAAACCAGAGAGCGGCAGCTTCTGGTCAGGCACCTAGCCCAGAAGGCAGCACCACCGCCAGCAGCAGTGGAGAAGTAAGGGTGGCAGGGTATGGTATTGCCACCCTTACTTCTCTGCTGCTGCTGGCATCAACACGGCCTTCAGAGCTGGGTTCTTGGCCAATAGCCACCACTCTCCAGCCACCCATCCCTGAAGTCAGTGCTGAAGTAAAGGTGGCAATACCATGACCCTCCTACAATAGCTTTGCTCCCTGACCTTCTTTTGGGTCAGGACCCCCAGGGTTACAACACTGGGAAATTTAAAATATCTGAAACCGTGACAGTCAAGATTTTTAAAATGCTATGACTGTGAAATTTACCAAAATGGACTGTGAGTTTCGTAGGGCCCTAGGGATGAGATATATTCTGGAGGCTTAGTACAGGGAATGGTGCTGGAACTGGTAATATCTCTCAGTAGAGAAGAAAGGTTTTCAGTGGGAAACCTGTGGTTTCCCATTCTGTGGTTACAACCAGATTTTCTAAAGTGTTCAGTGACCACCATTGGTAGCAGATTTTCAGGACTGCTCAGCTCCCAGTTGTGGTTAGTGTTCGTTCAGAGCGCTGACAGATGTTGTTTGGCTGCGTGTGTACCCCTGTGTGTGTACGTCTCAGCTTCTGCAGTTAACCGAGACAACACCCCACAATCGAAGAAATCGACAACCATGGATTAGCTGAGCAACGAAGGCACCCGAGCCCCAGTTTATTGTAGTGAAGCACAATGAGAAGCGTCCTGTATCTTACAAGACCCTTCAAATTTGAGCACTCCGATACAATGGAACGGCTGGCTTAATCACTGGACGGACCTGCCAGCATCCCCTGGGCCGAACAAGTTGCTTTATTGTAATCATTATTTATACCTACTACCAATAGGGCTTGTACTGCCCCCTGATGTGTTGCCCTCTGATGAGGTCATGTACCACTCTCTGATATCACCTAAGCCTACAAACGCCTCTATTTATCATGTCACGACACCTAGGAGGTCAGCAGGTTCTGGTTCTCTCTCTGGTGTCAGGATGTTCTAGCGCTTGATGTCCCGGGTGCTCCTAGTGCTAAGTACAGGAGCCTGTGATTCCAGCCTAGCGGTGTTTGCTTTGCAGCCTCAGCTCCTTTCCTGCCAGTGGCTGTACTTTTCCACACATGCACAGTCTGACCGAGAGGCTGGCGGAGTTATGCTGCACCTGTGAGCAGTGCTTGCTTCTAGCCGCAACTCTTGCTCAGGCTGCAGGCCCCATACTGGGCCCCTTGTTTCAGGCTCTCTTCCTACTACACCAGTTAGGACCCTCATGAAGGCGCCAGATCTGCCCCAGTGCCCAGCATCGAGCAGTTACCATTGAGATCAATGATTCTGGGCTCTGAATTTAAGGCCCTGACTGGCAGCTGAGCACTTTGGAAAATTGGACGACTTGCTGAAGTGCTGAACTAGTAACTGGTGGGTGGATGCAGAACTGTTTGGAAAATCTGACCGTTAGTGTCTTTTGATGCAACACAAACACATTTGGTGATTCACGGAACTCAAGATAACGACACAGAGAAGTGACTCCTCCATCTTACTCCCATTTATTTATTCAAAATAAAGTCTCCACCTTTACATTCACTGAGAAAAAAAACCTTCCTATCGTCCTCCTAAAAGCCTCTTTCACCTCCTTGTTCCTCAGGCTGTAGATCAGGGGGTTCAGCATGGGGATCAACAGAGTATAAAACACAGAGATGATTTTGTCCTGGTCCATGGAGTACTTTGAACTGGGCCGCAAATACATAAAAATGACCGTTCCGTAGAAGATGGTGACGGTCGTCAGGTGGGAGGTGCAGGTGGAGAAGGCTTTGCGCCTGCCCTCCGTGGAGTTGATCCTTAGAATAGCAACCACAATGTGCACATAGGAGATGACAATGGTCAGGAGAGCAGATGTTATAATTACAATAGAAAAGGTGAAGTGAACAGTGTCTGTGATGTGGGTGTCAGAGCAGGCCAGTTTCAGGATGGGGGGCACATCACAGAAGAAATGATTGATGATGTTTGATCCACAGAAGGACAACCGGAATATAAATAGAGTCTGAACCGTTGCATTTACCCAGCTGGCTAGGTACGACCCCAGCACCAGCAGCACGCAGAACCGCTTGGACATGATGACGGTGTACAGCAATGGGCTGCAGATGGCTGTGAAGCGATCATACGCCATCACCCCCAACAGGCAGCACTCACAGGACACAGCAATGCAGAAGAAGTAGAACTGCAGAGCGCACCCAGTGAATGTAATTGCTTTGCTCTCCACTGCAAAGGCCATCAGTGTCTGGGGAGCGATGACGGTGGAGTATCCGACATCTAAGAGGGCCAGGTTACTGAGGAAAAAGTACATGGGGGTGTGAAGCCGGGACTCAATCCTGACTAAAGTGACCATTCCAAGATTCCCCACCAGGATGAGCAGGTAGATCAACAGAAACACCACAAAGAGCATGACTCTCAGGTGCTGGTTGTCCGTGAATCCCAACAAGATGAACTCCGTCACGGTGGTGTGATTCCCCTTCAACATTTATCCCAGATGTGCTGTTCCCCACAAGGGAGAAAGCGAGCATTACATGGAAAGAAGAGACAAATAAAGGCTCAGTATCAATTCCTTGGGGTCATTCTGATCATATACCATGTGGTTCTCTGGTGAGATCTAACAGAGGTTTAAGACTCCATTATGGGTTTTGAACTAACAGCCATGGGTCTCTTAGCTCAGGCGGTAGGAAAAAGAAAGAACTTTCTCCCAGCAGAGAGCTGGCCGGCCACGAAATGTCTGTACCAACTGTGGGCAGATTTGTGGTTCCAGGATTGGATTCCTGAGTTATCTCAGGACCCATATGTAAATCCGTGGTAGAGATCCTCCTCAAATCGAGGGATGGCTAATGAATGATCGGGCAGTAGAGGCTTATATTCTACTAGATAGCAAAAAGAATGAGGAGTACCTGTGGCACCTTATAGACTAACACATTTATTTGAGATAAGGTGCCACAAGTACTCCTTGTTCTTTTTGCTGATACAGACTAACACAGCTACCACTCTGAAATCATTCTACTAGATAGAAGTCCCAAATTCAGTGCTTACTGCCAAGAGCTCACCCAGTGCTGTCTTATTACAATATAATTTATTATGACTAGATTCAAATACAGTTACCCAGGTTGATTAATTCCACCCCTGGTCAATGGTACTCTTTGTACAGCAAGCTATTAAGGTGAGGAGATAGGACATAGGTGCTTGTCCACTTTCATTTATGGGGCCAGGCTATACAGGTTTCATACAATAAGGTACGTGGCAGGCAGGCAGAATTGTAGGAAAGGGATCCGTAGTCACCATACTGAGTTGCCAGAGTTACTCGATGAGCTTCTAGAGTATGTGTACCAGTAGCCTGGCCCCTTGTTTGTACTTCAGAGTTTCTGATGTCACACACAATTAACTCCCTCCTAAAATTTTACCCTATTTCTCCTGTTCCGCTCCTTATACCGGGGCCCCGACCTATCAGGCTATGGAATCGTTCTCATGCTCTTTTTGGCCAATTGTCTGTTTAAGTATTCGTACGCAGTGGAACAGCTTCATTCAGAGAGACTGAAGGAGCCCTCATCAGAATACCCCATAGCCCAGTGGTTGGGGCACTCTCTGGAGAGATGAGAGACCAACATTTAAACGTTTTATCCCCACAAAGCCGGGAGGGGGGAGAGGGATGGAACTTGGGTTTCCCACACCCTGGATGACTGCTCTTACCACCAGAATAAACGTTAGAAGGTTGGTGATGCCAGCATGAGCACCGACACTTCCTTCCCTTGCATTTCTCAAAAGAAGCCGCTTAGGTGCCGGTCTACAGGACCGTCCTCCTGGCCATCGATCACAAGCAGTCGGGACTCAGGTGCTGAACTCCTGAGGGACAGCGCTTAGGGCATTCTCTCATTGGCGAGCCCCCCACTCAGCATGCTGGCTTTTGTGGACCCCATTCCTAGTCAGCTTTCTCTCCTCCTCCTCCCCCCATGGCATAGGGAGCCCAGGGTCCTAACTCAGGTTTTGTGAATCCTGGAAATTTTCTAGGGACCTAAAAGTTAGGCAGTATAACACTGAGCATTCCAACGCCTAAGTCCCTTGATGAATCTGGCCTTACACATTTTCTTTGTTGGTTTAAATTAGAGCTCATTAGAAAAGGAAATTTCCATTCCAGGGGTATATCCAAATTTTGAAATTTGATTTCATTCCAAATAAGATTGAAATGTTGATGTTTCAAACTTTACCCAGGAACGGAAATTCCGAACAAGAATTTCAATTCAGAAACATTGAAAAGATATTTTTGATAATATTGATTTTTTTCAGTAATATTAAAATAATAATCTAATGTAAGATATTTAATATAATATAAACGATTAAAGTTTTAATATAATATAAAAGTAAATATGAAATAAAACAATATGATAAACTCAAAATGAAACATTTTTACCTTATCAGAGCAAAACATTTTGACATTATAAAAACAAAATGAGAAAGTAAAACATATTTTGGTTAGACATGTTCCCATCCAAAATTCAATCAAAATCAACGCATTCCTGCAAAATGTTATTTTTTTGTCAAATGTGCATTTTCTGACAGAATTGCTCCATCCATTGTTTTGACCATCGCTAGTTTTCATGTTTCTAAAGATTGTTTTTCAGGATATATATCAACGGGGAAGGAGTTAGACTGGTGTCTTTTGAAAGTGCATCTGCTACGCCATGCACCAGAACACGCACTGGCTGTGGCAATGGGAGGTTTCCCTAAAACACTGCTCCCCTCTTTCAGCAGTCTGCAAGCGTGACTAGTCCCACATCTAGAGGATATAAATCTAGGAACTAGACGGGGGGGAGTGGGAGTTGCTGATTCAGCTGTGGATAAAGAATGATGGGTCAGATGCTCAGGTAGCATGAATGGGAATCGACTTCCGTGGATCTACATTGACTGACACCAGCTGAGGATCCAGTGTTCTTAGAATATCTACCTCCAGAATAGTCCATCACCTGCACCACATCACTGTACATAATTAATGAAACAATCCACATCCTTGATCTCCCCCAGACACATGTGGCAAATATGCCGACTGGACACATTTCTTTACAATCAAAATACATTTTCAAAAAAATAGAAATAAAAGTTTTAATACTCTGAGACGCCCTCTATTTTGCAATATGTTATTCTTACCTAAGTAATCGCTTCCCTTTCTCAGAATGCAAGCGGCGTGGGCATCATTTCCCTTGTCACTGCTTCTTCTGCAACAGAAAAAAACAATATAAATGTGCTGTTCAGATAATCAGGACTCTGATTTCAGTGAGTCTGATCTCCACGTGAATTAGCTCTAAATGACAATTGTATCCACATGTCGGAACCAAAGGAGAAAATTTATACCATCTCCTTTGGAGCTTAAACGACAAACCTACAAGAGGGAGATGTCTGATGGCCTTGATCCCAAAGGGGATTGTTTTTGGAGGTCGGAGGGGTTGTTTATATTTGTTTTGGTGGCATATTGGGACAGAATCCTTGGAGTGCTGCCGAGTCTGAACATGAGGCCAGGCACAGGTGGGATTATGAGAACATCTTTCATGTCTCCTGGGAATAACTGCACATAATTGTGTTGCCTACAAAACCTGTGCAAACTCTCTGGTGATTCTTTTATCTCTTTTTTCAAAGTGAACCAGCTATTTTTCTCAGGCAGGAACCTGAACAATCCCTCCAGTGGCTAGAACACTAGCCTGATACTCAGGAGACACGGTCATTTCCTTTCTCCATCACAGTCTTCCTGTGTGACATAGGGCAAACCACTTAGTCTTTCTGTTCCTGCAAACTGGGGATATTAACACTTCCCTACCTCACAAGGATGTTGTGAGGATAAATATATTAAAGCTTCTGAGATACTCTGGTGATGGGGCCATATAAATAGAGCTGAGCCAATAACTGATTTTTCACTCGTACACCTTGCAGGCTTCCCGTTCTCAACTTGAGAGAGCGACAAGGTGGGTGAGGTAATAGCTTTTATTGGACCAACTTCTGTTGGTGAGAGAGAGACCAGCTTTTGAGCATACACAGAGCTCTTCCTCAGGCCCGGGAAGGAACCAAACCCCTTTCCCACCACCCCCGGGAGGCAATGTAAATATTTATATTAAAAAAAACACAGTACTACCTGGATCTTACCATTATTAGCCTCCAGTCCTTCCTGGGAACTGAAAATGTTGTCTGAACGGTCAGGTAGCACCAGCTTCCCCAGGGCAATAACCATTCGCTTTGGCACTGGCCTGGCTTTCCTAAATCGAGGCTTGTGGCACTCGAGGGTTGGGGTGATCTCATCACACATTCTGAAGCCATCGTTCATCATCCCAGTTTTCAAAAATCATGCAATCTCACGACACCATGCTGGTTCTCCTGGACCAGAAGTGGCAGTCCATCCATGGGCATATCTTGGCAATACTGCCAGTCACCATATCTGTTCCATGGGGCCAGAGGAGCTTGTCAGTCACCCATCATGGTCAGCCATCTTCGTCATGTCAGAAAGTTCTGTCCAGATTCCACCCAGCATCTTGCCAATTGCCCATCCCACCACATGAACACTCGTCCCTCAAGAAGGAGTGTTGGAGTGCGAATGCCAATGTAGGATACTGGCTTGTAATTTCACCTGAGATAGTATTTTAAGTTTTGCTTGCCTGTTTGATTTATATATATATATATATACACACACACACGGCAGACACTGTGTATGCTGCTTTTGCCTAAGCCAGATGGGTTTGTTAGTATAATGGGAACAGAGAAGAGCAGTAAAAGTGTTACTGGGCATGGTGGGAGTGTAATATATGAGCACACCCTTGTAGACTGCCTCAACTCCTATCTCAAGGCAAGGTCAAGCAACCAGTTGGGAGGGGCAAAGGGTGATTGGGGGGAGGTAAAACACTAAAAGGCCAGAGATATGCCTGCCCCTGACAGTAGCACAACCTCACTCCTTACCCCTCCCCTGGGGCACAAAAGGGGTGGGATGAAGACCCCCAGACCCATGACCCTCTGAAACGGAGCGTGACCATAAGTTGTAAGGGGTGGGAGGTGGGCGTGCATTGCAGGTATCATTATACCTACCGAGGAGGTGGGGAACAGGACACTGGGAAACAAGGTTCTGTGACCTCAGAGTTATGGGACATGTTTGCTGGAAACTAAACCCAATAAACATTGCATTATCTGCACTTTGGACTTCTGGTCAGCTTTCTGTCTGCATAACGAGAACCGGGGGAGTGAGAGGGTGAAGAGAAAACCTGCTAACAAGGAGCTGGAGCAGAACCACCATCATTCCATGTCTTCCACCCAGTGTGGCCAGAGGGAGAGATGAGTGGGTACTGCCATGGGCAAATGCGTAAAAGGGATGGGCCGTGGCAACTGCACTCAGAAAGGCAGTTCCTAGAGTGTCTCCTGTGAGGCACAGAACCCTGGGATACTGCCTCTGAAGTGGTAGCGCTGCTCTGGCAGAACAAAAGTGGCAGTGTGGATGCAGGTATGTGGTCTACACAGGGTTTTACCGCTCTCCAGCACAGTATATGTGGACACTACACGCAGGTCTGAGGAATATGCAGGGGCATGTACACAGTCAGCTATCCAAGTGTGCACGGAAGTGTAGACGTAGCCAAAGGAGGGATATTCCCAAAGCACAAAGGTGAGTTAAGCACTCAGCTCCCAATGAGCATCTGTGGGAACTAGGAATCTAACAGCCCTTTTGTGCCTTTGAGCCTCAGTAGCACCTAAATGTTGGACTTATACATCTCAAATGGCAATTAGTGACCTGACGGGCCTTTGTGGGTGTGGCTGAAACGTCTTAACATTCTCTGACCCAAAATTCTGTGAACATCATCTTTGAACACATCTGGGGAGAGACTGTATGGCCGTCCATTGTATCCAGCAATGCCATCATGGCATCTCGTATGCTCCCTTGTGGCTGTAAAGCCCAATTTGCAAGGAGCAAGATTTTAATGGATGTCACTTAGAAATATGCAGGCTCCCGATGAAGACTTGGCATGATGCTTGACCATTTTTTCAATCAGTTTTTCTTGTGCGTTTTTCTCAAACTGTTTGATAGTTGTTGTCCTTTCAGGTCTCTCCTTGGCTGTGTCTTCAAACTTATCTATATTTATGTTACATGAGTTGAGATTCTGTTCTAGGTTGTCTTTGAAGCATTTGTGTTGACCACCTTGCTTGTGCTTTCCAAGTTCCCTAATCCTGCAAACACATGTGCATGTGCTTAATTTTACTCATGCGAGTAATCCAATTGACGTCAAAGGGATTACTCACATGCGTAAATTGAAGCACTCACATAAGAATGCCCAGGACTGGGATCTATGGTACTGAACTAATATGCCCTGGAGTCTATGGAAAGACTCCATTGAGTCCAATGGTCAATGCTCAGGCCCTTAATGAATGACAACGGGGCTGGTATCGTTTTTTCAGATTGATTTTAATGAGAAGGGGCAGCTATTTTTTTATACACGGCTGTTCTCCGGGAGAAGGTGCCCCCGTACAAACTGTCTCGGCTAATTTCTTAACTCCAGTTAAACTACAAATATGTTTACTTATTCATTACTCTGGTAGAGCAAGTGTTAATACTGACATTATATCTGTGTAATGAGTCATATGTTGTTTTCCTAACTATTCCCAATACGTTTTCTTGCCTAATTAGATAATGACAGAATTGCTCAAAAAACAATGTTTTAATGAGGCCCACAGCAGTTTATTATAATCCATAATAATGGATGCTTTCTACAAAGTTCTCCTAACTTTGGGGAATTATGTCAACATGAACATTACTGGCATAACCAGTGCTGGACAATAGCATTTACTCTCTTTCCCTTTTTTCCCCTTTCAATATCTTCACTTTCAGGCCAAATTCATCTCTGGCATCATTCTTTTGTGCCAGGGCTACATTTGGTCCATTGTGTCCAAAGTCATGACAAATCAAACCAGGACACTGCAGGTGTGAGTCTATGATCCTTGCTCACATTGACTAGTACTTACTCATACCAGTAGCCTCAATGAGATCAAGTACTACTCAGTGCAAGATAGACTTAGGTTCCAAATAAACTAAAAAGAATTTTAATGCACACAAGAAAGACAAGAAGGGGCTTTATCCGATACATAGCAATATGTTAGGGCATCTCGAAACTATAGGCTCAATTCTGATGTCCTTTCACTGAATAGCCTCTTACTCTGAGATTGGTCTCATTGACTTCCACAGGGCTACCTGCTGAAAAGGTGTGGGTAAGGGTATCAAAATCTGCCATTAAAAAGGCAAAAAACGATGTTAGGGAAATAACCAGAATCCCCTATTTAATCTGGAAAAAACAGTGCAATCCTCAGAGTGTTTTACGTCAATGCAACATTAAGATAAATCAGTGTCGAAACTGATGGTTAAGTGAAACACAATTGGCCAGTGTGAATCAGCATCACTCCACTGATGTCAATGGGCCAGAAACCCCAGCTAACGTAACTCGATGGAGTGACACTTACATCGAGGTGGCTGTATCTCCAGCGGGTGTAAATCATCTTTGCTCCACTGAAATGAATTGTGCTCCAGCTCCAGTCCACGTAAGCTAGCATCACTACATTGCAACCCACGGGGCCAGTTCCCCAGCAGGTGAAAAGCAGCATTAGGTCCAATGGGTGAGACCCCCAGCTTTAGTAAATAGGTGGAGCTCTACTGAAGTCATTGGATCAGAACCATAACTGGTCAAAATTGGTGTCATTCCATTGAAGCCAGTGGAGCTTCATACATTTATACAAGAAGAGGATCTGGCCCTTATGCTGATAGGATTTCCCAACGCACATAAATGACATAGGGGCACAAGCCCCTTATTGGGGCAGCGGTCTGGCTCGTTGGCAGATCATGTCCTTAACTTGTAACCAGGTGTAGATATGTAACCCACCCACCTCCTGGGTGTGGTGTTCTGTCCCATCTGGTGGTCCTGAGACCACTTAGGCTAGGTCTACACTACCCGCCTGAATCGGCGGGTAGAAATCGACCTCTCGGGGATCGATTTATCGCGTCCCGACGGGACACGACAATCGATCCCCGAATCGTCGCTCTTACTCCACCAGCGGAGGTGGGAGTAAGCGCCGTGGACGGGAAGCCGCAGAGGTCGATTTTGCCGCCGTCCTCACAGCGGGGTAAGTCGGCTGCGATACGTCGAATTCAGCTACGCTATTCGCGTAGCTGAATTTGCGTATCTTAAATCGACCCCCCCCCCGTAGTGTAGATGTAGACTAAGAGAGAGATTAATGAGTGTGCCCTACAGTCTTAATTAAGAGCCATGTGGCTTTTAGCTCATGTGGTAGAGGCTCATGCACTAAGCTGCAGAGGTCCTAGGTTCGATCCTGCCCGCCGACAACCGGGGTCCCCATCCACAGGGGCAAGTGTGAATTGTCTTATGGTCACAGCTTCCTAATCATAACCCTGCAGAGTGTGGGGAAGCTCTGGGGCAGACTCTTGTTCCAAGACTGAACTAACCTGTAGACGCTACCGGTTCCCCTCTGTCTCAGAAACATAGGAATTGCCAGACAGGATCAGACACAAGGTCTATCTAGTCTAATAGCCTGTCTATGACAGTGGCTTATACCAGATGCTTCTAAGGAAAGTGTAAGAGCCTCACAGAAGGCAGATGTGGGAGAATCTGCCCCCAACATTAGGTCTCCTCCTAATCTCCAATAGTTAGAGATTAGTTTAAACCTTCAAGCATGAGATTTAATCTCTCTCCCAAAAATATTTTCTTAAATTATAACTCTTGATATTCTGCATATGCATATCAATACCCTATCCCTTTTTGAACCTCACTAAATTCTTGACCACAATTACTTCTTGTGGCAGTGAGTTCCCTAGAATAATCATACATTTTGTGAAAATGGACTTGTCTTGATTTTGAATTTCCTAACTTTTAATTTGATTGATTTTTCTCCTGTTCTTGTGTTATGAGACCGGAGAAGAGATGTTCTTGATCTACCTTCTATAGACAATTCAATCTCCACCAATTGGAGAATGAAAACAATGGTATATTAGGCGATGGGCTGTTTCCATCTTGTCATTTTGTCAGCGGCCCATGCAGTGGTTATTCTGACATTGTTTAATCAGTTCTCCCTAAGAATCATCTGCATTGTCAACTTTGTCCATTACCCTCCTTGACTTTTTATACTTTGTATAAGCCCATATCTGAGTCTGCACTGGAATCAGAGTGAATTTCACATGATCTGCGAGTTTCATGGAAATATTTTCCACATACTAGGCCCTGAGTTCTCTCTCTGAACCCACATGAATGAGATGTGCTGTTCTCTGCAGTCCTGGCCTCCTTAAAATTCTGTAACGGTAGTGCTGGAATGGAGATTCTGTGATCTTAGCACACTGGGAGTTGAGCACAGTCTAACGAGAGAGAATATAAAATGTATGGACCTGTATATTTAACAGTGTCCTCTATTGAGATGCAATTTCAGAACAGCTCAGGTATTTGTATGATTTCAGCATCCTTTTACCTACAGAGGGCATCCAACCTAAAGCACTAATGGTAACTGCAATTCACCTTTAAATCAAGTATAGGAGGCCTGTGATTTACAAACAGAATCTCTTGCGGTCTGGCCTTACTGATTACAACAAACTGCAGACACCCTCTCAGTAGAATGCTTGAAGTGTGCGACTCCCATAATAACCCAGTGGTCGGTGGATTGAAACCAGGGTCAGCTAGCCCTGGCCTGTTTCTTATTTATGGGTATAAAATGGCCATGAATAAAGTTAGTCTGGAAAGTGGAAGAAGGTTTCTAACCATCAGAGGAGTGACGTTCAGGAACCACCTCCCACTAGAGCTAGTGGAGTTATACAACCTAACTAGATTTGAAGTGGAGCTGAATAAGTTGATGAATGGGATTTTATCATGTTGCTGCCTGCAACAGCAGTAGACTGGACTCAATGACCTGCGGGGGGGGGGGGGGGGGTCACTTCCTGTCCTATGTTCCTATTGCAATTGCCAGTATTAATGAGCCCGCATTATGCACCAACATTTTTGGTGCAATCAGAGAAATCAGGATGGTGACACAGAGAACTTGCCCTTCTTTCAGAGCTGTTTATTGATTTTTTTTTTAAAATCAGTAATGATATTTATTGAGAAAATATCTTCCTGTAGATCATCCTTCTAATGGCGTCCTTCACCTCCTTGTTTCTCAGGCTGTAGATCAGGGGGTTCAGCATAGGGAACACAGATGATGTTGTCTTGGTCCAAGGTGTAGCCAGAACCGGGTCATAAATACATAAAATCAGAGTACTGTAGAAGGTAGTGACAGCTGTCAGATGAGAGGCACAGGTACAGAAGGGGTTGAGTCTCCCTTAACAGAGCGGATCTTCAGGATGGTGTAATAAGAAGATGGCCTGAAACATAAGGCCGTGTATCAGAGGCCTGGTGTGAGGCCTGAGGCCTGAGCTAAAGTAGTCAAAACTTTGCAGCTATAAAGCAAAGCCAAGCTGTGAGCAAGAGGCAGGCCCCATTCACAAAATCTGGCAAGAACAGGGCTGATATTGAAGAAACACACATGCTTAAGTAGTGCTAGGCACAGATATATATACACCAACACATTCCAGAAAGATGGCACCAGAACACCTTGATACCAAACACATTCCCCAGAGATAACAGGAACATGCTGACCCATCTTAAGGATAAGGTCAGGATGATATCATGATGGATAGAGATGTTTTAATCAAACCAACATGTACCAGGTAATGGGCAGCCCTTGGATCCGTCAATGGGTGGCACCCTAATACTTCAGAGGGTGTCACTCTGATATGTCAGGGGCAATACGTAACTTGTTTGTATTGGTGTATAAAGTTGTATCTCAGAGGGAGTGTCTTTGGCCAGCCTAGGGAGCAGTGGAAAGTCATGCCACTGACTGAGCTGCGTCCATTGTCACGAGCATACATGTCTTACTCTCCATCCAGGCGCTATTACCAGGCTTTGTTGACAGTAAACCTGGCCGGGTGCCTTTGCTGAAAATCAAGTCTGTGGATTTATTGGGCTGTTTAATTGAGGTCTTCTATTTCCACTATCTGCACAGAGCTGGGACAGCACACTGAAAGAACACACACCCAGCCAACATCTGACCACAGATGGCTATGAGGATGTACATATAAGAGACTAGAACAGCTAGGATAGTAATCATGACAAATATGGTCGACAAGGTGAAATGAATAACATCTGTGTTGTGTATGTCAGAGCAGGACAGGTTAAGGATGGGGAGGGATGTCACAGAAGAAATGATTGCTGACATTGGGGTGACAGAAAGACAAGCTGAATACAGAAATTGTTTAGGCAGTTGAATTCACAAAGACACAACAACTATCAGTGCACAGTTTCCTGGACACGATGACCCTCTAGAGCAGTGGGTTACAGATGACCGTGAAGCGGTCAGAGGCCATGGTGGCCAGGAGGCATCATTCACTGGTCACAAAGACACAGACAAAGAAAAAATGCACAGCGCAGTCAGTGAATGAAATGATTCTATTACTCTCTGCTACAGAACTCATGCACATCCTAGGTGCAATGACAGAGGAATAACCAACATCTACAATGGACAGATTACAGAGGAAGAAGCACATAGGGGTGTGAAGATGGGAGTCAATCCTGATGAAAACAATCATCCCAAGATTCCCTACCAGGATGATAACATAGCTTGGTAGGAACAACATGAAGAGTGGGATCTGCAGCTCTGGGTGATCCATGAATCCCAGAAAAATCAACTGTGTCACATTGGTATGAGCGGGGGAAAATCTAAATTTGCAAGTAAACAGGAGCCAAAAAGGGACCAGGTGTCGATTCCTTGTAACAACTCTGACTGCTCCCATGAAATAGTGTGTCTTGAGGAATGTACTATGGGTTATACACACACTTCCCCCTGGAGCTAGTGCACAGTCTCTGCACAGAAACACAGCACACTGTGCACTGTTTTGCATTCAATTAAATACATGCAGAGATTCCATCACAATATGAGAGATTGTCCAAATCTGAATCGTTCCCATGCCAGAAATATCCCTTAGGGCACAGGCCTTTGCCATCCCTGTCTCTCCCACACACCCTCTCTGTTGTTAATCAGATTAGTTTGGAAAGGAGGGAAATCATCTCTTGTAAATGTATAGACAATAACGAATGGTGTAGGATGTTTTCATTTACACTGGTTTTCTCTTCCGGCTTCCAACAATGTCAGTGGGAGTTGATGGCACTTGGCACCACTGAAACTCAGAGCAAGGGTCCTACAAAGGCTCTGTGTCCCACGCTGGGAATCCCCAGCAGAAAGGTGTTGCAGGGATAGTATGTACCTGTAGAGACATTCATGTCACTGAATGTCTTTTTTCTTCCTGAAGGCTAGATATTAAATGGAAAGATCTGCTCAACTTTATAGAGTCACTGGCATCAAAGGGCAATAATACATTGAGGTGACCATTAGTGATAGCTAACGTAAGGACAGTAACAGGTTCTAAAAATTGGTTTTTTTTCTGATTGGGTCTATCTATGCGCCATTCCAAGGTGTGATTTCAGCTTGGGTATTCCTCAATCCCTATGGCAGTGGGTACAGAGTAGACATAGGTAGGGAAAGGTTTTCCCATCCCCTGAACATTTTCAAGATTTCAAAATATTTTCCCATTCTATATTGGGATGAAACCTGGTCTTCTGGAAAAACTTCACAGAAAATGAGAGATAGAGAAGCCCAACCCATGAATAGCCAGTAGCCCAGAGGTTACGGTACTCATCTAGGATAAGGGATGAACTGTTGGATTTTCAACAGCTCCAGGGAGACCGCTGACCGTCACTAATATGACTTGGCCCTCCAACTAAGCCCCAGATACCACCACTCAAAATGCCACCAAGCAATTGCCTAGTGGGTCAGGATGACTTGACCACCACAGAAAAGGTTGGGGGAGAAAGGATGCTGGGGAGAATGTAGTAACATTTATAGAAAGGAGTGCATCAGTTTGTCATCATCCAAGTCCGAAGAGGATGGAGCTTGGCTGTTTTCAGTAGTAACAGATGACAGAACAAGGGGCAATGGTCTCAAGTTGCAGTGGGGGAGGTCTAGGTTGGATATTAGGAAACACTATTTCACTAGGAGGGTGGTGAAGCACAGGAATGGGTTACCTAGGGAGGTGGTGGAATCCCCATCCTTAGAGGTTTTTACGGCCTGGCTTGACAAAGCCCTGGCTGGGATGATTTAGTTGGGGTTCAAGCAGGGGGGATGGACTCGCTGATCTCCTAAGGTCTCTTCCAACCCCAATCTTCTATGATTCTATATCCATCATCCGTAGCGCCATTCCTCATAGCGCTCTTCCCTCTAGGCAAACCCACGCAGTCTTGTGGACGCTGGTCCTGAGGCCATGCCCAACACTCCCCAAACTCAATATTCCCCCCTCAGGTGATCACAACTCCTTCTTCCCCTTTTGAGAGCTGTTTTATTTTCCCCTCCTTAACACTCCATCAGTCTACTTAGGCATTGCCTCTACTCCTAACTCTTCTGGACTGAGTTAGGTCTGGCTTATATAGTCCCCAGACTCCTTCTACTCACAACAGCCACCAGAAGGAGTAGATCATTAGAGTCAGCTGCTTGGCTTCTATTTTTTTGTTTGTTTTGTTCCCCCATGTGGTTCATACTGGCACATGAGGGAGACTCAGATTCAAGACCCCGTTCCAAATCAGGCACTTGGACCTGGCTCTCACGTCCCAGATCAGGCTTACAACCACTGGGCTATCGAGATAGACTTTCTCTCTCTCTGTCCCAATGAATCCTTTATTATTCATACAAAGTGGAACAGCTCCAACAGGAGAGATTGAGAGACTGAGATGCGCCATAGAATAGAAAATAGGGCAGACATTAGGGCACTCACCTGTCATATTGGCAATATAAACCTATTTCCCTGCTCTTAATTAGGCAGAGAAGGGACTTGACTAGGGGTCTCCCACATCCCAGGTGAGTGCCCTGATAGCTGGGATTTGGCTATTTTGGGGTCGCTCTCTCTATGGCTCTGGAGTTTAACCAGAAATTCCACCCTGAACCTGAGAAATGTTTTATCAAAACTGAGACATTCCAACTAAAACATTTTGATTTGGCAAATCCATATTTTTGGGGGAAAATCCATTTTATTAAAAAGCTCCCAACCAGTTTGAGTGCAGAGAATGGACAGGGCCCAATTGTGAGCAGCTGTTCAGGATTTTGTTTTAGCCTCATCACTCAATGTGTGAGCCCAGGTGTGACAGGGGCGGGGCAAGAGCTGGTCACTCAGCCCCCTGTCACGCCAGCTCCCATTAAGGGAAGCAAATTGGAGCTGGGTAGAAAAACCTGCACCTAATTGGTGAATGGGAGACAGTTACCCACCCAATTAGCCTGGGGCTATAGAAAAGGCTGGGAGGAAGGAAGCCAAAAGTGGGGGAGGCTAAGGGAGGGGTAGTAGAGATAGTGCAGTGCTCCTAGGTGTAGTCATGAGAACCCAAGCTGTGTATGGCAAAAAGGGGGTGGGAACAGAACCTGTAAGTAAATGACACCAGTGGTTACTGAACTTCAGGGTTTCTGAGTGACTTGTCAGCTCAGCAGACACCAAGAGGGATCTGCTATACCAGGTCTTATTTAAACTATTCTAACCCTGCTCTGAAGACAGAATTTATAATTTGCTTGTGTGCTTTTCTAGGGTGTTCATCACTAGAGTGTCTGAATTTATTTTCAGATACCCCTGTGAGGTAGGGAACTCAAGCACAGAGACATTAAGATCAAAACTTGCCACTAATTTTGGGTGCCTAATTTGAGACCCTGCAACAGCCCAGATCTGGAATTGTTGGGAAAACCCTGCTCAGCCCCCAGAATCCCTGGGCTGTTGCCTGTCCAGGGCAGAGGGGATCTTGAGGGGATTAAACTGGGAAGCTCTTGCAAATCTTCATTGATCCTGTGTCAACAGCTGTTTTTCAAATAGTCATATTTGGGCTGATTTTCATGGGAATTGCATAAGGCACCACCCTATCAAATTTCAAGTCACTGCTGCAGAGCTGGGGGGCACCAGAGCTTCTCAGAGGAAAAGGCATCAGCTATATATATAATGTGGGCAAAACAATGTCTTTTTTCCCCCTAGCTTCAGTCTCAGAAATGGCAAACCAAGCTGAAATTTTCCAAATAAATACATTTCAATCTGAGGCAGGCAGCAGCCTTTTAAGTCAGGTCAATACCCCGACATGAAACATTTCAATTTTGGAATGTCCAAGTGTTTCATGTTCATCAAAAATTTCAAACAAAACATTTTGACGTTTCCAAAAGGACATTTTTCAGAATTTCCATTGTGTTCAAAATGTTAATATTTTAACTTTTTTGCCTTGATTTGGGGATGCAGACACATGTTGAAAAGTCAGTTTTTCCTATGGCATGGAAATGCTGAATTTCACTCAGCGCTACCCTGTAGCATAGCCTCGGTTGCAGCACCATGGGGTAAAGGTGTTTTATTCTAGGCTAATGCTAGGGAGAAAGCACTCATGCAATGTGATAGGGAGCTTTGGGGTGCAATGGCTAGTCCATGATCCCTGCTAAAGGGCCTGGTGATGCAAAGATTGGGGGTTCACCTGAATCAAGACTTTCAAAATTTCCTTTATGGCCTGTGTTACACAGGACGTCAGACTAGCTGGTTACAATGGTCCTCTCTGGCCTATAATGTATGGACCTATTCCAGTATATGGCACCTTTATATTGGTATAACATCATCAACACTGATGCTTATACCAGTATAATTATATCAGTAGATAAACACATCCCTAGCAGATATAGCAAGACCTGTAAATCTTTTGGCTGTAGGCTAGATCTAAGTGTTGGCATGTGGCCGAGATGAAACCTGTACTCCTAAATCTAATTGCCACTTTGGGCATCTCAATTCAGAACCAGGCCCCATTGCTATTCCTGAAATCCCCACTCAGCTGAGGCCAAACCCTATAGGTGTCTAAACTCACTTGGCACCTACATTTTTGCAGTAAAAGCTCCTTTGTGCCTGTTTTAGCCTCTGAGTATGCACACGGCTACCTCTTCCTGAGCATGGAGATGCCTGGCCCTTCCACCTCACAGAAGAAGAGATTTGACCACCTCTCCTGTGGGCACTCTAGCCGCTGAAGTATGGGATATTCTGGTGTGGTTCTCCCTCAGTCTCTCCTGTTGGAGCTGTTCTACTTTGGACTCTGATTTATTATCCCCAACCTCCAGGAGACATAAAAGACATTTTAACTATCTCTTCTGAGGTTCATGCTGCTTCAGGGATTTTGTCCCAAGTTGCCACCGATCCAAATAAGAATCACTTGTGTCAGCCACACACCATTCTACTGGGATCGGTGATAACACACCTCTTTCTCCACAGGTCGGCTTAATCCACTCAGCTCTGACAGACTAGGAATAAATATTCTCTCGATCTTTTAGACGTTAAATTAGATTCCCTGTCATCAGCTTTTCAGATATTTTGCTTGATATTTATTTTTGGCTTTTCTGCTTCAGAATAAAACACAGTGGAAAAAGGTACATGATGCTACAGGATTGCTTATGTTGACGGTATCTATTTGCAGAAAAACCAAATAGTGTAAGATAAATAGCAGACAGAGAAAACCATAAAATATAATCTCTTGTTTTCTTATGTCTTATTTTGCCATCTCATTTATTTAGTCTCAAATGTGTTCTTTTGCATGATGAATTGTGGTGCTAGCTCAAAAATTCTAGAGCAGATCTGGTGCTGGAGTGACCATTTGAAGAACTGAAGTTCTCTATTTACACACAGAATGGGTACAGCATAAATTAAAGTCAACTCAAGATTCCAGTCTACAATAGTACATCTCCTCCTGACAGTCTGCAGGGCAAGGCTGATGCACACCAGCAGGTAAGAGGACCAGACAGAGTCCTCAGAAAACTTTCTGTCACACACCTGGTTGTGTGCCTGTTCTGGGGAGGAACATAATATTTCTGTCTCCGCTTAGTATCACTTGTAACTCAGTACTTTCGGTTCTGTCATTGACACTGGGGATCAAGCCCAGGACCTCGGGATCTAAAAAAATGAACTACCTGGTTTAAAATGTCTGTTTGTGTTAGCTCTGTGTGGTCCAGCCTCTGGAGGGGGACAGAGAACTATGAACTATGAAGTGTGAGCTTAGGGTTACACGATCAAGCACCTTTATCAGCTCTATATTTAATAATAAAAAAAAGAATCCAGCATTTACTACTGGGGGAGCTGGTCGTGTTCCGTGTATTAGGTTACCGAGCACTTTCCATTCTCACAGCTCCTTGCAGTCTTGTTTTCGAGAAGCTAAAACACCTCCATTGTTTGCAGCAAGTTTTTGAAATTCAGTTGGGAGAAAGCCCTCAGACTTGAGAAGAGCGTTTTTGGTTTTGTTGTTTTTTGTTTTTTCCCCATTAAATTCTATTCAGGTTTAGCTGAGTTATAGCTTTTGACAACCACTGTCACCCCTTTCTTGCTTCAGTTGTGAGCAAAATTTGAGCTTCCTGCCAGTATAATACCTGTATTCTAAACAGATGGGCCCGTGTTACCACCAAAAAAAGCAGCAGATGTTGACAATGTTGCACCTGGAATAGTGACTGCTTCTGCACCTGCTCAACCAGAGTTGATTGGGGCAGGAGAGCGCCACCTCTGCATTACATACGTGGCCCAGTGGTTCATTCCCGTCTCTGGGGATTTTATGTGGGCAGGCTCTCCCCTAGCTTCCCCAGAGGAAGAGAGAGGCAGAATACTGGGCCAGGCGCCCCACAGATCCTACCCATCTCCCCGGTCAGCTATAAGAAAACAGCCTGCTCTTGCAAAGGCCTGTAGTGCAAGTGGTAGAAGTCCATACTGCACTGCAGGTGGTTACAGGTGCAAACCAAGAGGATGCAGAATGGAGGTGTTGTGATGGAATTGAGTTTTGCCTTTTTAAAAACCCAGGAAATTACATATGCAAAACTATATTAACAGCACATCATTTAGGTTGTCTACTCAGTCACACAAGAGTTAGTCTGTTCTATACACTGAACAAGGCGGGGATCCAGTGGTTCTAAGAAAAAACAGCATGTGATAATGTAATTAAAGACTATCATAATGCAAACACCCACAAGGGCAGAATTAAGGTTGCATGGGCAACCACAAATCTGGCATTTCCTAATTTTCAATTGTGGAACTGTCCAACCTTAAAGTCTTTTGAGCAGGTTTTTTTTTTTTTTTGGGTACGTTTTATTTCGGAGGGTGGGGGAGAGGTTGATTCATAGTATAAATATTAAGAACAGTTACATTAGGTATGATACAGACATTTGCAAGGGATGTAAACCTTCATGCTTCAGAGCACGAGGCAACCGCTAATTGCCTGGATGTGGGGTGAAAATACCCCTATAGGCATGTTATTGAATAACTTCCTACTGTGAGGGCTTTGCCCCTTTATCTGAAGCACACAACAAAGACTGCTAATGCATAGACAATACTCAATTAGATGCATCATTTGTCTGATCTGGTATGGAAATGCCTATGTTCCCTATATTTACTAAAAATAATTTCATTTCTTTTTACTCGTCTAGCACAGGTGTAAAGACAGAGGGAATATGCAGAATCCAGAGACCTGTGTTTTTCCAGTAACTAGGAAACTCACAAATTATCTCCAACTCATTTTCTTTCTATCCTAAAGACTACAGTCGGACATGAGGTGCTTTGGTCCCATCCGCACACATCTCACATTACGTTACCATGTCACTGGCTAGATTCTGATCTCAGTCACACAAGTGTCAATGTATAGTTCAGCTGAAGTCAATTGGTTAATGAGGAGTCAAACCAGTCCATATCTTCCTACACCAAATACAAACCACAATGGAATTTACTGCGTGTACACCTACACCATGACTGGTAAGAAATGTCATTATTATTATCTTTTGAGCATCTTTGTGCATGTAGCAGTGAAATTCCATAGAAACATAACAGCCATACTGGGTCAGACCAAAGGTCCATCTAGCCCAGTATCCTGTCTTCCAACAGTGGCCAATGCCAGGTGCCTCAGAGGGAATGAACAGAACAGGTCATCATCAAGTGATCCATCCCCTGTTGCCCATTCCCAGCTTCTGGCAAACAGAGGCTAGGGACACCATCCTGCCCATCCTGGCTAATAGCTGTTGATGGACCTATCCTTCATGAATTTATCTAGTTCTTTTTTAAATCCTGCTATAGTCTGGCCTTCACACCATCCTCTGGCAAGGAGTTCCACAGGTTAACTTAGTATTTATCCCTAGGAGATGCATTTTCTCATTTCGAGGCTCTGTGAATCTGAGTCAAAAGTAATCATAGAATCAGTTACAGTCCACACCACCTACAAGTGTTATTACCTCTAGGAGGATTTGTAACAGGGAGGAAAAATAATGCACGTGGTTACAAAGAATGTCTGTAAAACATACACTGACTCCAATAGGACAGTGACACTTTAGTGATACCAAACTTTTTCACTGGGGCTGCCTCATATTAGGCCCTAAATCTATATTTAGGCACCTATATAAACGGGGCACAGAGCATCACTTGTGCCCTTTGAGGTCATTTTGATTAGGAAGAGAAAATCAATGACCAGGAATAAACATTGATTACTTGCATACATTGATAGATTATTTGCCTCCCTTCTAAACTAAACACTCCCAAT
Source organism: Chrysemys picta bellii (assembly GCF_011386835.1). Classification (NCBI taxonomy): domain Eukaryota; kingdom Metazoa; phylum Chordata; order Testudines; family Emydidae; genus Chrysemys; species Chrysemys picta. The sequence continues at coordinate 5,764,890 of NC_088794.1, forward strand.
CTATATATCTCTCTTATTTTATAGAAGATTTGACCCACTGGATGGTTTCATACACATTAAAACAGAGTAGGGTGACCAGAGGGGAAGTGTGAAAAATTGGGATGGGGGTGGGGGGTAATAAGTGCCTATATAAGAAAAAGCCCCCAAAATTGAGACTGTCCCTATAAAATCGGGACATCTGGTCACCCTAACACAGAGTCCACAATATTTCTGTAGCTGGAACATGTCCTATCTGTAATGGAAAGCATGTGGGGAATACAAAGAGAACATTCCCTAGGAGTGTCCTTCGATGTATTTCAGCTTTCTTACGTTTATACACTGTTTCCCAGAAACAATCACAGGGATTATGAGGGATCTGTACTCAGTACTTTATTGGCCAGTGATTAATTTTAATCTTTATCTTTTTTTTCACCAGCAGAGGAGAGCGTTTCTGGAATAAATGGCAGAGAGAAACCACACCACGGTGACCGAGTTCATTTTCGTAGGATTCACAGATCATCCAGATCTACAGATCCCCCTCTTTATGTTGTTCCTAGTGATGTATGTGGTCAGCCTGATGGGGAATCTTGGGATGATAGCGTTAATCATGGTTGAAACCCGACTTCATACCCCCATGTACTTTTTCCTAAGCCAGATGTCCATTGTAGATATTGGATATTCCACTGCCATAGCTCCCAGGTTGCTAATGACCTTTGTAGCAGAGACTAGAACCATTCCTTTGATTGAGTGTGCGGCACAACTATTCTTCGTCTGTTTCTTTGTGACCAATGAATGTTGCCTCCTGGCTGTGATTGCGTATGACCGCTTTAAAGCTGTCTGTAATCCACTGCTATACAGAGCCATTATGTCCAAGAGACACTGTGTCCTGTTAGTGGCTGGTACATATGTATGTGGCTCTGTGAATTCAATTGTGCAAACTCTATTTATATTCAGTCTGTCCTTCTGCAGCTCCAATGTTGTCAACCATTTCTTCTGTGATGTGCCCCCCATGCTGAAGCTGTCCTGTTCTGACACCCATGTCACTGACCTTGTACTTTTCACTTTCTCTACTGTAATTGTCACGACTACTTTCCTGGGTGTCCTAATCTCCTACATGTGCATCCTTCTGGCCATTCTTAGGATCCGTTCTGCCAAGGGGAGACGCAAAACCTTTTCCACCTGCGCCTCCCACCTGACAGTCGTCACTATGTTTTATGGGACGCTGATATGTATATATTTAAGACCCAGTTCTAGCTACGTGGTGGACCAAGACAAGGTTACCTCTGTGTTTTATGCCCTTGTGATCCCCATGTTGAACCCCCTGATCTACAGCCTGAGAAACAAGGAGGTAAATGATGCCTTTAAAAGGGTGATATACAAGAAGATTTTTTCTTGGTAATTATAATCATTATATTTTAACCAATAAACAGTAGATGGAATAAGAGTGAGTTCTCTTGTCATTTATCCTTATTTCTATGACTCAGCCACTCCATGTGATGTACAGAAAATCATATAATGGAACCCAGTCAAATACAATATTAGAAATTGCTGTTTTTAAGATCCATGAATGAGGGTCTGTGACACTATGCAGAATCAGCAAGATGCTCTGACATTTGGCTTAAAGGACAATTGCTGTTGCCTGTTATGTTTTAGGCCAGGTTGGAGTTCCGGTGAGAGGATGAGAAGATTGTATGTATCCTTCCTCGGTTCTGAGATTTCACCCAGTGGAGGGCACTGTTAAACATACTGAATCAAAGCAACCAGAACTGAGGTAACGATTATCAAAGCTCAGCTTAGGTCGATCGGCCATGTTCTTGGAATGTGTAATGATAAATTCCCCTAAAAGTCCTCTCTGGTGAGCTTAGGGACTTAGTCTGAATAATGCAGAGTTGACCTTCGTCATTCAGAGCTAGCCTGCACCAAATCAGAGTATCTTCTCTCACCGCTGCATCATGCCGACATGAAGAGGACGTTGTTTTACTCCTGAGTTCTCAACAGAGGAGGTTGTTTCCAGTCATCACAACCAGCTGCCCTGTCTTCACGGCTAGATGGAAGGGGAGCATCCCAAAACTTAAGAGGGATCTCAAACCTTTTTTTCTGTTTAACATGGGGTCACAGGCTGGAGAATGTTGAGAACCACTGGTTTTACTCATTGAAAACTGTTGCTGTTTTATGTAGGGCTTTTGTTTATTTATCTTCTCTCCAACCTATGAAAGAGTTTCTCTGGCAGTCCTGAAATTACACCTCTACCCCAATATAACGCTGTCCGCGGGAGCCAAAAAATCTTACCGCGTTATAGGTGAAACCGCATTATATTGAACTTGCTTTGATCCATCGAAACGTGCAGCCCTGCCCCCCTCCCCCCCCCCCCCGGAGCACTGCTTTACCGCGTTATATCTGAATTCGTGTTATATGGGGTCGCATTATATCGGGGTAGAGGTGTATATCAATGGTCTGCTTTCTTTGGCTTTCTTTGGACTTTGTAAACAGTGAGACAGGTTCGTCCCTGAAGTAACTCCCTTGTCCTGAGAGAATGATATGGGGACAGATCAAGAATGAATGTAGTCCAATCAATTTATAATGATGTACGATTGTGATGTACTAGTACACATTATGTAGTACTAGTGTGATGGGGCTATCACTATTCATAGCACCAGCAAGCTTCCTACACACGGTGACATTTGAATATTCATACTGGATATGCTCTGGTTAGTCCAGGGAAGTTTTGTCTGAATCATCGATCACTTAAATCCACTTCTTGTGCTCCTAGGAATACTGCTTATGATTTTTCCATATATGTACAAAATGGAATGACGCTATAGTGCCATAACATAAAAGGACTATTTTCCTTTCAACACTTTAATACCGGTACAGGATTGGAAACCCCATCGTGCAATCAACCACTGCCCATGAGCAAATACACATTTTCAATGAGCAGTTAGACATCCAGTTCCCTGGACAACTCCCTGGAATGGGAGTTTGGTGCCTTTATATCCCCACTTAAACTCCTGCAGTCTGAACCAATATTGACTGAAGTCAATCGGAGTCTTTTCTTGTTTTGTCTTCTAAAAAGTAGGATCAGACTTCAACAACAGCAGCATTAATAACAGTTCCAGACCATCTCAACTAACTAAAAAGTGAGAAAGTCAAGCAGTAGGCATGAGCACAACATAACCCTGGAAAAAGCTAGAGAGAGCTTCTGTCACTGCGGCTACATAAGCTGGGGGTGGTAAAGTAAAAAATTGGTCCTTTCTTTCTTAGGCCCCCCTGAGTTCAGGGAAACAGGAGACTGCATTAAAACAAAATGCCAGAGCCCATCAGTTTCTACTTCCCACTGGAACATCCCCAGGGCCCTGAAATGTAGCTAGCTGCTTGGCCCATGTATTCCGTTAACATTAATACCGCAATCCATAACACTCATTGACTGGATACAGCCGCATGCTCAGTTACAGTCGGTGTAAGAATATTTTTCTAATAAAATGATATGGAAATTTTCCATAAGGAATTGGCTTCAGGTTTGAATACAGTATAAAACCTCTACTAGTGGAGGCTGGGGGAGATGCTTGTTTATTCACTGAGTGGATTATTTTAGTTTGGGACCAAAGATTAAAGCTGGGCAGGAAATGAGTGCAGGGGACTGACTTATGACCTCTTGAGGTCCCTTCCAATCCTATGATTCTATGATTGATCCAATATTGCGCTCTAATATTTTTCATTGAAACTTTATTAATGCAAGATAAAAAGAACCCCCATGAATGGTGTTGGGTAGCGGGTCAACTCTTGAATCCCGGAGGAAGTGGCATCTGAGTGTGCCTCAGTGGATTTATGTCCTCTCACCATTAATCACAACGGGCTAAACTCTATTATCCCTTGGCTCAAGTCTACCTCGCAGAGTTTAAGTGTAAGGCATTTCCATGGGGAAGAAAGTATCCTAACTACAGCTGGCCAAAATTCTTTGGCTGAAACTTTTTTTCAGAGAAAAATGCACATTCAGCTACACCAGAATGTTTGCCCAATTGTATTGGGTTCTTCGGGATGGAAAAACATCAAATAAATTCATTTCCCCACTGCTAAACCTTGCTGTTCAGTGTCCCACCTCTGCATGGAGGGGTGAAAGTAAAGCTCTAAATCAGTGTTGGTGAGAGCAGGGGCTTGTTTGCGTTGGGAAGCTATTCCTGAGCAAGGTAATATGTGAATTTAAGGCACTAGGGCTATTCCTGAATAGCTCCTGGTATGGACACTCTTAATTTACTGGATTAAACTAAACCGGAAAATGGCATTCTTCTATGCGGCCATGTAGGGAGTTACATTAGCTAGCTGTAGAGTCCGGTTCCTAACGCAATAGAATTGTGTCAGTGGTGAGAATAGGGCTAATCAGTGTATAGCAATGATGAGAAAAAAAATTGTATGATCAAAAGAGCTCTGTGAATAGCTGATTTCTTGGGTTGCTGGCTAGTCTGAAACATAAATGAAAAACTTAGTTTCTGGTTGACCCAAATTGATTTTTTTTTTTAAATTTCAATTTTTTTGGCTGACTGACAAGTTGAATGAAATGTTTTGTTTGATCAGTTGCTGTTTTTGCAATTGTTATTTTTTTAAATAAAATTGAAATAAATTTTGAAACAAATAGTCTTTTAAATGGGAAATTTAAAATATTGAGACCTTTTAGCTTTTTCTGAGGTTTTAGATCAAAGCAAAACAATTAATTTCATTTGACACAGATTCATAAAATATTTCAGTTAACCCAAATCTGCGTTGCTCAGAAAAAAAGTATTTTGGTCCAACTCCCCTCTCCCCCCAGTTCTAATGAACAATATATCGTGTTGCTCAGAGTAAAACTATCCCAATTCAAATTAGTCACGAGGCTCACATTTTCAACAGTGAGGGTGGTTAATGGCTGGAATGAACTACCATGGGAAGTGACGGTTTATCCAGCTACAGCTGCTGTGAAATCAAGACCCGATGGCTCTCTGGAAGATACACTTAATAAAATGCCAGTTAATGGGCTTAATACAGAGGGTAACTGTATAGAATTGTGACCTGAGTTATGCAGTCAGACTAAACGATGTCATTGTCCTTTTTAGCCCTTAAAATATATTATCAATTTATAGCATTGCTGTAAGTAAACCTATAAAATCACTATTTGGCATTGACAACAAGGAGTCCTTTGGCACCTTAAAGACTAACAAATTTATTTGGGCATAAGCTATCGTGGGCTGGAATCTTCTGGGTTCTGGCCCACCATAGCTTATGCCCAAATAAATGTGTTAGTCTTTAAGGTGCCACAGGACTCCTCGTTGTCTTTGCTGAAACAGACTAACACGACTACCCCTCTGAAATATATGGCATTGGTGGGAGTAACATTACATGACCATTATTATTGATACTACTTCATTAATTCATTAGTATTGGGCTTAATCCCAACCCCATTCTTTTAGGTGCTGTACCAACATATAACAAAAAAACAACCTCTGGCCAAAGGAGCTTGTAATGTAAGCTGAAAATAAGAGACAACGGTACAGATGACAAACAGATGGGGAGCAACACAAGGTGACAATAAGATGATTGAGAATAAAGCTGAATAACAAGTTGCTAGAGCCTTGTCAGAATTTGATTTTTAAGTTTTTTATAATTTGAATTGATAATATCAATGTTTTATTTTTAAGCCTTTTTTATTTTAAATGTTTAAATCTTTACAATTGCGGGAAATTATGGGGGATCAGACAATGGGAGGTCAGACATAATTTTGTTAATGACAGCTAACACTGAGATTCAAAAAGTTAAAGCTTTATAACTGTTAAAACACAAATTGTCAACATCACATGTCAAAATATACAAAATAAATATCCTTAAATCAAACTCTAATACATTCTCAAGCTGCAGTTTTTCTCATTCTGCCTATCTGTAAATTTCAATTATTATTGATGGCAATAATTTTTTCATTGGTTTGTGTGCATATGGTGAAATCAATAATGACCAACATTTATTGAGAAAAATCTATTCCTTCCAAGCCTAAGTATACACGATAACACTGGTTAAGAATAGATGGATATAGCACTAGTATGAATACAGATGTGATCAATATAAAGACAACTGCATAGTACTTCACTCTAGAAGGGAAAATCAAATGCATAATACAATGTGGGGAATAACTGGCTAGGAGAAGTGCTGCTGAGATGGATCTGGGAGTTCAAGTGGGTCACAAGTTGAGTATGAGCCAACAATGAGCTGCAGTTGTGAAAAGGGCTGTCTGGGGTGTATTACCAGGTGTGTTGTGTGTAAGACCAAGGCAGTGATTGTATGGCTCTGCTTGGCACTGGTGAGGCCTCAGTTGAAGTTCTGTGTCTAGGTTTGGGAGCCACGCTTTAGAAAGGACGTGGGCAAATAGGAGAGAGTCCAGAGGGGAAAAACAAAAATGATAAAAAGGGTTTACAAAACCTGATCTATTAGGAAAGTTTTAAAAAAATTGGGCATGTTTTGTTTTGAGACAAGATGACCGAGGAGGGACCTGATAACAGTCTTCAACTAGGTTAAGGGCTGCTATAAAGGGGATAGAGATCAATTGTGGCAGCCCGTATGAGGCCCAGACACTAACGAGAGCAAAAGCGTTGAATTCTCATAGTGCAAGTTACATACTGAGCATTAATTAAAGCATCACATTAAGAAATTAAACCTAGAACCAAGTTTATTTTATTTTTAATCTCAGATAACCTTGCAGGGCACCATTTCAAATAGATTAATGGTCAAGAAACAAGGAAAGGTGTCTATATTCCAACAGCCACATAATGACAGGACATTAGGTAACATTGTTCCTCTCAAGCAATTGTAAAACATAATTTCCACATGCTACATCAGTTCTTTGAGTTTCATTTAATTCTTGTACAACATTTGTGATACACAAATCAAGGCAGTAACACATAGAGCATACTCCTACCCTTCTTCCAATTGTTCTTCTCAATTGACTGGAATTGTCATGGTGACAAATTAGCTGGGAATGTTTTTCCAGTCTATCACCCTCTTAAGAGCATCCTTAACCTCCTTGTTCCTCAGGCTGTAGATCAAGGGGTTCAACATGGGGACCACCAGGGTATAAAACACAGCAGAGATTTTCTCCTGTTCCAGTGAGTAGCTGGAACTGGGTTGTATGTGGCTTAAGCTCACAGGTCCATAGAACATGGTGACAGCTGTCAGATGAGAGGCACAGGTGGAGAAGGCTTTGCGCCTGCCCTTGGCGGAGCGGATCCTCAGGATAGAGAAGAGGATGTACAGATAAGAGATTATGACAAACAGGAGGGTGGCCATGGCAATAACTCCAGAGAATGTTACAAGCAAAATCTCATTGATGTGGTTATCAGAGCAGGCAAGCTTCAGCAATGGGTTAGTGTCACAAAAGTAAGGATTGATGATGTTGGGCCCACAGAACGACAACCTCAGCAAGCCACATGTGTGGGTCAGTGAGTTCACGAGCCCCCCTACATATGAGCTGGCCACTAGATGAATACAGACTCTCTTAGACATAACAGCGGTGTAGAGCAGAGGGTTACAAATGGCTACATAGCGGTCGTATGCCATCACGGCCAGCAGGACCCCTTCTGTGGTCACAAACACGACAAAAGAGAAGTGTTGGGCAATACAGGCAGAGTAAGAAATGCTTTTACTCCCCACTAAGAAATTCACCAGCATCCTTGGAGCGAAGACTGAGGAGTAGCAGAGGTCAACAACGGACAGGTTACTGAGGAAGAAGTACATGGGGGAATGGAGTCGGGGATCAACCCTGATCAACACAATCATCCCAAGATTCCCAACCAGCGTAAGAACGTAGATCACCAGGAACGCCGCGAAGAGGGGTATCTGCAGCTCCTGATGATCCGTCAGCCCCAGGAGGATGAACTGGGTCACTATGCTGTGATTGCCCTCAGCCATTTATACAGGGGTGCATGAAACCATACCTGCCGGGATAACAACAGTGAGCAGCATGGAAGAAGGAAATTTCATGGCATGAATTAAATCTGAATGACACCGCCGGGCTTGAATGTGCGTAGTGAATATCTTACAGGAAACCAGCCGCCGTGATGTCTGGGAAGAGTTGGGATGGACCTTTAGATTTACACTCACTTTTTAACAGGGCTGAGATTTTCAAGGCTGTCTAGGAGATTTAGACATCCAAGTCTCCATAAAATTGACTGGAATTAGGCATCAAGTTCCCCATAGGGAGTTTCCAGATTCATGTCCATTATCACAAATGTTCTCCAATGAAATATACCTGGCATGTATTTGAGTTTGAGCTAGGTACTTTATATTGTCTGCTCACTGAGGGTAAGTTAGAAAGCACTCATACTTTAAATCCTTCAATCCTTTTAGATGACTACAATGTCTGTTATGTCCCAGTCACTTGGTTACTACTGCTTTGTAACACATCCCCTGGCAGTGTTGCTAATCTCAAGCATTTGAAAACCATGAATCAGGCTTCCAAACATCATGCAATTGGCTTAAAATCTTGAGATCTTTAAAAAATAATACACACGGGGTTTAGAGATGGGGCAGGGAAGGATAATTCTGTTTTGTGCAAGATTTTTATTTTTCAGAATTTGGTTTAGGAACAAACCCACAGTTTTTGAAAAGTTTCTGAAAAAGGGAACGGATCCCTGGAGTCATGGACACTGACAATTTTGGATGTTCCCACCCCCAGAGCAATCGGCATGTGTGTCTGCTCCAAGGCCATGGACTCTGGAAGCTCTGAGGTTGCTAGCAGGCCACTGGGCAGTTTGCAAAGGAGCTGGGCAGGTGAACTAGCAGAAACCAGGCAGGATTCGGATGCAGGCAGAGTTTCCTCAATTCCATGGTGCTGCAGTGAAATTGGCCCTTCTTCACGAAATGTCCCAATTTCACTCAGTCAGCAAATTGCAACGGAACCATGTTTCTGGGCCCTGGAGAGAGTCACGTTTTCAAGCTTTTCTTAGCAACCCTTAGGGCTAGAAACATACTTAAAAAAGATCGGAGAGTCTTAACTGATCACATGACTGAAGGACCTGGGGCTTTAAGAGAAGCACCAAATATCATGAGAATTGGCAACTGTGCCTTCAATCTATGCTATCCTTGCTCTAGGAGATTTCTGGCCACTTGACTCCAGTCCCAATTTCTTATGCCTACTAGTGGTACACATTGCCAGGTCCTTCATCTCTCTAGGTCATTCGCCGTGACACAGGAATATGATACAGGTGGGAAATGGTGAAGAAATAATTTTGGCACAGAAGCGACAATGGAAAGCAATGTGCAAGGCAAGGCTCTGAAGGAGGGGGAGGGAGGATGCTTGAAGAGGGAGCATAGGGGGGTTGCATGAAGCCACAGGTGAGAGAATGAGATAAAAGGAGAAATTGCTGTATAGAAGAGGCGTGTGAGGAGAGTGGAGAGGGAGAGAGAAAGAAGGAAGAAATAAGGCTGAAGAGACATGAAGGCAAAACTATGTAACGCCTCAAAAGTGAGACTTTCTCCATTTGTTTCCTTCTTCTGGCTCCCCCTTCCCCATTTTATCAAACACAACCAGCTTGTTTTCAATCCAAGGCCCTTCACAGGCTATCAACACCGTGAGGCTCATCTGCTATTGCAGTGTCATCTACCACCTCCGCCCTTCCAATGCTACCCATTGGTTACATTTTTCAAACAAACACGGGCATGACTGGGGCTGCCGCAGTGCAAATAATTATTGTTATTTCCCCGTATGATTAGAGATCGGCCACACCAGAACCCACCGGATCCCAGTGTCCGTCTTCCCCCCTCCTGCACTCACACGCACACACAACACTGGATAATGGTCAGACTGGCACTAGGGGCACGATTCTGAGATCGGCCATTAATTCCTGGCTCTGCTACAGGCTTCCTGTGTGATTCTGGACAA
>NC_088794.1:5775263-5853775 GCF_011386835.1 Chrysemys picta bellii
CATCACAGCGGGTTTAAGTGGCACTTCACTGCACAGGAGCTGTGAGATTTCAGTGGCAGAGTTTTCCTCCTGGATTGGAACAGCCGGCTGCAATCCTGCGAGGTACAGAGCAGAGAGAGGTTTGGGCCACAACGTTCACCTCAGAGGCTGAGCTTCTGCAGACATTTGGGATGTTCCCATCTGAGGAGGATGCTTTTGGCCAGCCCCAGTTCAGAGCTTTCAGTCACCTCAACCGGTGATTCTCTGGCACAACTCATCTAAAGTAGCTGAACTTTTCAGGCCTTGCCCCCATCTCCGACACCCCTTGCACCTCGCATTGCCTCTAATAGCCCCGTCCCTTCTCTTGATCCCTGCCAAGCCCAAATACAGAGCCTAGCTCACCCTCCTCCTCTCTTAGACCCTCCCCTCACACGATCCTCCCCTACCTCTGACAGACTGCTCACTGTGCCCTTCCCCAGCTCCTGGAGGAATTATGGCTCCTCAGAACAACCTGGGAATGGGCGGTTCCTACCTCTGTGTGGGGTGCGTGGTTTTCCGTCGAAGCATGACTGAGAGCCAGCACGTCTCGATTTCACAGGATGAGGTCATGGCTCCCCAAGCTGGGCAAGCTGCAGGCTGCATTGCTGGGGACTGATCCCAGACATTCGAAGACAGAGGAGGAGGAAGCCCCTGCTCATTCCCGGTTCAGAGATCCCCATCGAAGATGGGCCAAGAGGGGAGGAAAGAACGAAGGGCAGAAAGTGAAGCTGCCTCTGTTGGGAGGGCACTCCTGTAAAACCCAGTCCAGTTCCCAGATCTCCTCCAAATTTCCAGGTGTGACTTTGGAGAGGTCATTTCATCACCTTCATTCCCTGTCTGTAAAATGGGGGTAGTAGTCCCCCCCACAAGGAGGAGAAGGTAGGACAGTCCCATTGTCTGTGAGGGGCTCGGTCCCTCTGGGCAGGGATTGTGCCAGAGTGAGGGAAGGGACCCAGAGTTTGCTCCCTAGAGCCAGGGGAGGAGGATGGGATCAGAAGGTCATCCAAGGGGGATGGGTCAGGAACTGCTGCAACAGACGGGGCTTAGGGATTCGGTCAGTGCCAGGGACTTGCTACCTCCCTTCAGCAAATGGCTTCCCTCTTCTATCTGACTCCTTCCTAGTGTCCTCGAGGGGCTCCCTTCGTTCTTCTTGAATGTGGTGGATTCATTGACCCAGGTCGATAGCTGGGAAGTTTGGAGAGGCCATTAGTAGTGTGGCATGAAATCAGTGGGAAATCTATAGTTAGCAAAACAAAGGTGTCATTGGCCTTTGGAAATTTGGAGCTGATCTTTCCTCTTAGCCGAAGGTACTCGTGCACAGAGGGATGAAGCTCGCGTAGTCCACGAAAGCTTATGCTCTAATAAATTTGTTAGTCTCTAAGGTGCCACAAGTACTCCTGTTTTTTTTGCAGATACAGACTAACACGGCTGCTACTCTGAAACCTGTCATCTTGGTCATGTGATCTATGAGAGTCAGTTCCATCATGTGGCCATTTGAATGTGTGAAATTCCTGGCAATGGCTGCCATGGATGGAGCAGGGTCTTCAGAGGCCTGAGATGCCAAGAAGTTAGGTGCGTGGTGCCTTGGTGAAAGCGCAGAAGTCACGTGTGTCAAGCTAAGTCTGAATTTCAGTCCACATCTGGCAGCACCAAACAAAGCAGGCCCTGGTGGTCATAGTAGATGCATCTACTTCCATGAAGAATGCTGTGCGTCAGAATAGATGCAGTGGTGAAGGCAATTCTGAGCTGTTTGCGGGTTTGTTGGAACTTGGATGACCAAACGAATGTGGCCATTATGTGGAGGAGAGCTCTCGTGGGGTTTACTGGCTCTGAGAACCCTGGGCCAATGCAGCAGTAAAGTTGGTGAAGTCTAGGAAGCGCAGCTCTTCTTGAGGACTTCAAACTTTGTCCCATTTATGAATGGCTTCCACCTTATTTGCATCAATCGTAACATCTTCTGGGGAGAAGATGTACCCCCTAAACTCTGTGGAGAGTTCGCTGGAGATACGCTTTACCAATTCTGTGTTGAGACCACGCTGCCGAAACCTCTCCAGGTCCGGATGAGGTGTGTGTGCAGCTCTGGGTTCTCCGAAAAGAGGAGTATGTCACCTGAATAGATGACACTGTTCCCAGATACATCACTGATGAAGGGTTGCAAGGTCAGGGGACCATTAGTTAGCTCCAATAGCATATCAGACAGGTAAAATGTCCATAGTGTGTTTTGAAATCTGTCTTCCATTTGTCCCTTGCCCAAATGAGTGTTAGATTGGAAATCCTCGCAGATGAAGTTTGAGGAAAACCTTTGCAGATTTCCTGGGAGCCAACAATTGTGAGATTCACAGCCGGGTGTAATGGCCTGGACTTGGACACTGGCTCTGGTTCTGCTTCTGCTTTGTTGATGGACTCTGATCTCGGTTTTGATCCTGGTGTGTCCCTGGATCTTGATTCTAGCACCAGTCTTAGCCTCACTCTCACACTTCTTATCAAACTGTCTGTACTGGGCTAGCTTGATTATCACTTCAAAAGTTTTTTTTCTCTTAATTAATTGGCCTCTCAGAGTTGGTAAGACAACTCCCACCTGTTTATGCTCTCTGTATGTGTGTATATATATATCCTCAATATATGTTCCATTCTATATGCATCCGAAGAAGTGGGCTGTAGTCCACGAAAGCTTATGCTCTAATAAATTTGTTAGTCTCTAAGGTGCCACAAGTACTCCTGTTCTTCTTTTTGCGGATACAGACTAACACAGCTGCTACTCTGAAACCAGTCTTAGCCTAGGTGCCATCCTGCACCTCGCTGCGACCTAGGCTCCTACCACTGGACCTAATTATCAGATGCAGCATGTGACATCAGGTTGTGCAACTTTTTGCATAAAAGCAGGCTCTCCGCAAGTAAGTGGCCAGATCACTCCAGGTGTGAACAATGGCCTCACTCCATGAGCCTGGCCCGGTTCTGCCCCTACTGCAGTTGTGCAATGGAGAAATCATGGAGCAGGTCCTCAAGGAATCAATTATGAAACATTTAGAGGAGAGGAAAGTGATCAGGAAGAGTCAGCATGAATTCACGAAGGGGAAGTCGTGCCTGACTAACCTAATTGCCTTCTATGATAAGATAACTGGCTCTGTGGATGAGGGAAAAGCAGTGGATGTGTTATTCCTTGACTTTAGCAAAGCTTTTGATATGGTCTCGCACAGTATTCTTGCCACCAAGTTAAAGAAGTATGGGCTGGATGAATGGACTGTAAGGTGGATAGAAAGCTGGCTAGATCGTCGGGCTCAACGGGTAGTGATCAATGGCTCCATGTCTAGTTGGCAGCCGGTTTCAAGCGGAGTGCCCCAAGGGTCGGTCCTGGGGCCGGTTTTGTTTAATATCTTTATTAATGATCTGGAGGATGGTGTGGACTGCACTCTCAGCAAGTTTGCAGATGACACTAAACTAGGGGGCATGGTAGATACACTAGAGGGTAGGGATCGGATACAGAGGGACCTAGACAAATTAGAGGATTGGGACAAAAAAAACCTGATGAGGTTCAACAAGGACAAGTGCAGAGTCCTGCACTTAGGACAGAAGAATCCCATGCACTGCTACAGACTAGGGACCGAAGGGCTAGGTAGCTGTTCTGCAGAAAAGGACCTAGGGGTCACAGTGGACGAGAAGCTGGATATGAGTCAACAGTGTGCTCTTGTTGCCAAGAAGGCTAATGGCATTTTGGGCTGTATAAGTAGAGGCATTGCCAACAGATCGAGGAACGTGATCCTTTCCATTTATTCGACATTGGTGAGGCTTCATCTGGAATACTGTGTCCAGTTTTGGGCCCCACACTACAAGAAGGATGTGGAAAAATTGGAAAGAGTCCAACGGAGGGCAACAAAAATGATTAGGGGTCTGGAGTACATGACTTATGAGGAGAGGCTGAGGGAACTGGGATTGTTTAGTCTCCAGAAGAGAAGATTGAGGGGGGGATTTGATAGCAGCCTTCAACTACCTGAAGGGGGGTTCCAAAGAGGATGGAGCTCAGCTGTTCTCAGTGGTGGCAGATGACAGAACAAGGAGCAATGGTCTCAAGTTGCAGTGTGGGAGGTCCAGGTTGGATATTAGGAAATACTATTTCACTAGGAGAGTGGTGAAGCACTGGAATACGTTACCTAGGGAGGTGGTGGAGTCTCCTTCCTTGGAGGTTTTTAAGGCCCGGTTTGACAAAACCCTGGCTGGGATGATTTAGTTGGGAATTGGTCCTGCTTTGAGCAGGGGGTTGGACTAGATGACCTCTTGAGGTCCCTTCCAACCATGATATTCTATGATTCTATGATTCTATGGTTCCTTTAACCAACCTCCGTCCCTGGAGCTACTCCACCATTCTTGACTCGGACACCCGGCAGTACTATAAGGGTCCTACCATCAATCAAACCCTAACCCCCGCCTCTTGACCCCTTAGCCCCACCCTTTGACCCTTAGTCCCTCCCTTCTGTCACTGGAAGTCCCACCTCATGGGGATGTTACTTCCGGGATCAAGGTGACCACATGACCGGAAGCAAGGTGTGTCATGTGACCCCTCTAAGAATTCCTCCCACCACCCTCTACCAATCAGGATGGGGTTCATCCCGAAAGGACCACCCCGAGAGGAGATTTGACCAATCAGGGCGAGTTCCGGAGTGGGGTGACCCGTCTGGAAGTGGCTTGTGTGATGCCTCTAAGAGCTCCCCCCACCGCCCTCTACCAATTAGGATGTGTTTTGCCCTGATAGGACTGCCTCAAGAGGAGAATTTGACCAATCAGAGCGAGATCCGGGGCGGGGTGACCCATCCGGAAGTGAGCCGTATGACCCCACTAAGAACTCCTCCCAAAGCCCTCTGCCAATCAAAGTGCAGCACCATTACCCCATAAGTCCCAGCGCCGGACAGAGGAGGCCATCTCTTACCAAGAACACGTGTTTTAGAAATCGTGGAAAGGCTGCTGAGTGGAAACATGGACTCCTTCACTACCCCCGTGAGAACTTTGGACTTTGTTTTAGCCCCGAGGTTTCTCTTTGTCCACCCCCTTACAGTTGGAATGCGATCACGGCTTGGGGGAGTCACCGGCGGACAAAGTGAATGGAAAAGACGTCGCACAGCTAAATGAATGATTAAGAAGCGACGGTCGAGGAGGAGGTGTAATGGGTTAGGAACTGGGGGTTATGTAAATCGAAAAACAAGCAGTGGGGTGCTTACACTATTTCTTTTCTGAAAGTTTTCATGAAGCGTCTTGGTTTGTTTTCAAGGAGCTGTATGTCTTTTAAATAACAAATCAATTGTTTGTGAGCACCTAGCTCTTGTGGGGTTTTTTGTGTAAAAGTGACCCATTTACAGCAAAAAGCTGAAATGTATGTTGTGGGTGGGGGAAAAAATCCTAAAAAAATGTGCTTACAATAAAACAAACAGGGCTTGTTCAGACATGTGTTTGAGTACAGTAGAGTTGAACTGAATGGGTTTAACTACACCTCCCCCCCTCACTGAATAGCCAGGGTGACTGCGATCACGTACCCTTGTTGCCATATGGTTAAATTTGATGGGGGTGCACCCATAGTAAGGGGGGTGGGTGGGTGTGGATGGTGAGTTCTGATTAATATGAAATGAAATAAAACCTCAGGAATTCGCAGATGCGACTGGAAAGTTTAAATATAACCCCTGGAGTTGGCAGAACTCCATTGGACAGTTTAAATATGACCCCAGGAGTTGGTGGGACACTATTGGACGGTTTAAATATGACCCTGGAGTTGGTTGATTGCTATGGGTCATTCTTTCTAGGAACCCCCCCCCCAAACTTTAAGCATTAAGACATGTTTAATAAAAAAGCCCCAAGACATTCATTAATATCTGCAAAGGGCCCCCCACTTGGAAATGGGTACTGTTCGATACTGTAAGATGGCCCTACTGAAAAATTTATTTTAACTTACTTAAAAAAATAGCCCTGTTGTGCAGACAACTTGGTTCCCCCACCCCAGATCACAAAAGGGTGTGCTATGGGAGAGGTGCCTAAAGTCCTTAAGGATCTATTCTTTCAGAGCTGTGGTGATTAAATTAACATGCTAGCTACTATGTTGAAGTCTGTTTGAAACAATGGGCTAAGATGCTATAAAAAGCTCAGGTATGTTGGAGACTGTCCTTTTCAACAGAAACGTTCTTGAATGGCTGCTGGACTGCAGAAAGAGGTAAGGCTTGCTGTCTTTAACTCTGAAATGCCACTCTTTGCCCATGCTGTCTTTGGAAAATAATGGTGTCTAGGGTTACCATACGTCCTCTTTTTCCCGGACATGTCCGGCTTTTCGGCAGTCAAACCCCCGTCCGGGGGGAATTGCCAAAAAGCCGAACATGTCCGGGAAAATGGCGGCTCTGCTCCTCCCCGACTCTTCGGCTCTGTTTAAGAGCCAGGCTGCCCGAGCGCTACCGGCTTCGGGCAGCCCCCGTGCCTCCAGACCCTGCACCCCCGGCTGGGCGCTTCCCCTCCCGGGCTCCAGCTGCGCTGGGGAAGCGCCGGCTGGGGGCGCAGGGTCTGGGGGCTGCCCGGCAAACCCTGAAGCCAGTAGCGCTGGGGCAGCCCTTTCCCCCTGGCTGGGAGTGGGAGGGAGGAAGGGGCGGGGTTAGGATGGGGAAGGGGCGGAGTTGGGGCAGGGCTAGGGGTGGGGAAATGGGCGGGGCCAGGGCCCGTGGAGGGTCCTCTTTTTTTATTTATGAGATATGGTAACCCTAATGGTGTCTATCTTCTTTGCAGTGTGATCTGCTTAGCATGGAACCAGTAACTTTAAGCTGCAGTTCACCAACAGGCCAAGGTAAAAACCATTTTAACTATAGTTGTGCTTAATACTTTTTTTTAAAACTTTAGGTATTACGCAAGTTGTATAGGGATTTGGTGGCAATACTAACTACAATTTGTTCTTGTTCTTTAACCTGAAGGCCCAAACACACATGGGGGGGAACAGAACAAGCATGTGCTTGCAACACTTTATCCCATAGTGAAAGGGAACTTTTTTGAAATTGGCTTTTAAATGCGTGGGGGCGTTATTGAAAAGTATTTTTTTTAAAATGTGCTGCTTTGTGTGAGAGAGGGGTCTGTGCAAGGCATAGGTGTGGGGGTTTTAAAAGTACTTGGTTTGTTTCAAACTAACAGGTTTTTTTTACTGTGCATAATGTGTTGTTTTTAATGGGTTTGAGGCAATTGGGGGAATAATAGTAACTAACCCAAAGGCCCAAGCACACGTGGCTGAGGGACAGAACAAGCATGGGCCATTTAAATGCATGGGGGGGTATTGAAAAGTATAGGGCTGCAAACTTGGTTTGGTGTGTTTTATAAAGCTGCTGTTTTGTGTGAGAGAGGGGTCTGTGCAAGCATAGGTGTAGGTTTTTAAAAAGTACTTGGTTTGTTTCAAACTAACAAGGTTTTTTACTGTGCAAAATAGGTTTTAAAATGGATTTTAAAAGCAGTTTGGTTTTTTATTCTGCAAAATGAGATGTATTTTTAAAAAAAAAATTATGGGTTTTTTGTTGTTTGTTTTGTTTTGTTTTGTTTTTTAAGTGGTAGAAATAAACTCAAAACCTGTGTTTGTTGTACAGCCTGAAATGGATTATTTGTTTTAAAGCTGTGACTTTTTAAATAGAAAAACACCTTAATGAATATTTTATTTTTTAAGTTTACAAGACGGTTTCATGTGTTTTATAATAATGTTGTTTGCTCCGCAGTACGGTCAAAACATGAGAGATCCTTAGACCAGAGGGAAAACAAGCTCAAAAGAAAAAGGAAAGAGAGAGCTGAAAAGGAAAATTCACCAGCATCAGTGATTGATGGATGGATGAAGCCCCGTAAATATATTTTGCTTATTGGTTTGGTTGTTCTATGAGGTTTTGTATTTTAAGTAAATACATAGGTGTGGGTGAGAAGGATGGTAAAGTTCAGTTTTGTAAAATGTTTTTTTTTTTTATCCTCCCCGAGGTATTGCAACAACACAACCACAACTCCAGTTCCTTAGCGGCTGCCGCCACACCAAACCCTGAGGAAACTGTGAGTGAAAACGCCCACATTCACAAACCCAGACCATGCGCTCTAGGGGCTCTGAACGTGCGCAGAACCACACACATTCACAAACCCAGAGCATGCGCTCTAGGGGCTCTGAACGTGCGCAGAACCACACACATTCACAAACCCAGAGCATGCGCTCTAGGGGCTCTGAACGTGCGCAGAACCACACACCTTCACAAACCCAGAGCATGCGCTCTAGGGGCTCTGAACGTGCGCAGAACCACACACATTCACAAACCCAGAGCATGCGCTCTAGGGGCTCTGAACGTGCGCAGAACCACACACATTCACAAACCCAGAGCATGCGCTCTAGGGGCTCTGAACGTGCGCAGAACCACACACATTCACAAACCCAGAGCATGCGCTCTAGGGGCTCTGAACGTGCGCAGAACCACACACATTCACAAACCCAGAGCATGCGCTCTAGGGGCTCTGAATGTGCGCAGAACCACACACATTCACAAACCCAGAGCATGCGCTCTAGGGGCTCTGAACGTGCCCAGAACCACACACATTCACAAACCCAGAGCATGCGCTCTAGGGGCTCTGAACGTGCGCAGAACCACACACCTTCACAAACCCAGAGCATGCGCTCTAGGGGCTCTGAACGTGACCAGAACCACACACATTCACAAACCCAGAGCATGCGCTCTAGGGGCTCTGAACGTGCGCAGAACCACACACATTCACAAACCCAGAGCATGCGCTCTAGGGGGTGTGAATAAAAAACGAAGGACTGAAAACTCCTGCAATGCTATCCCTCTGATAACGGGGCTTTTAACTAATCGATAATGGAGTATGCAGAAAAAATGTACCTGGTGCCCAGCCACCCGTTGGAGCAATTAAGGGCTCCCCCTCTGGCAGAGGAAAATATTAGAACGACCGCAACTCGCTTACTGGATGCTGAAATGAAGTCTGTACTTCAAAGAACTGATGTAGCCGAATACAAAAAGGCTAAACTTTACAGCGCCGGGCTTCAAAAGTACCTAATGTACGTGAAGCAGAACGATGTGGATAAAGGGAAAATAAGTCTGTTTCTACCAGAACAGGAACAGAGTGTAACTGCCAAACCTCCAGAAACACCAAAGACCTCAGACTCTGTTGCTCAGGAGGTGTTGGATAACGTGAATAAGCGTTAGTATTGCTAAATAAACTGGGCCAGGACGAAAATATCTCTTCGTGGAACGATAAAGGGGCTTTTGTGTATAAAAGTTCTGTGGATAATGGTTCTAACATGCTCGACTTAGGCAGGGCCATCACCCAGACGCGCTCTGTTCCTAGCAGACATGTACCTAAACAATGGGGTGTGTTTCTGAATGCCATGGCAGAACTGAACGTACTATCTTCCGTCATGGGCAATGAGGTGTTCCAAAAGATCTATGTTGGCCGCAAGACCTTGACCGTCTCTTCTTAATCGTTCATTTACCTGAGCGCTGTCTTTTCCGTTCACCTTGTCCGCCTGTGACTCCCGCAAGCCGTGATCGCATTTCACCTCTAAGGGGGTGGACAAAGAGAGGCCACCATGCTCATCAGGGTGTCTCACAAGCAGTTTGGTTCGGGTTCCGGCATATCCATCAATAGCCGGGCCAAAGGGCTCCCCTCGGTCGCTCCCTCCTCCTCCTCCTCAAACTGTTGCTGATGTAGCACTTTCTCTGCGTATGGTCAAAGACAGTCGGGGCTAAAACAAAGTCCGAAGTTTTCACGGGGTTGGTGAAGGAGTTCATCTTTCCTCTCAACAGCCTTTCCACAATTTCTAAAACATGTGTCGTTGGTAAGAGATGGCCTCTTCTGTCCAGCGCTGGGACTGATGGGGTAATGGTGCTGCACTCTGATTGGCAGAGGGCCTTGGGAGGAGTTCTTAGTGCGGTCATACGGCCCACTTCTGGACAGGTCAGCCTGTCCCGGACCTCGCCCTGATTAGTCAAATCTCCTCTTGGGATGGTCCTTTCAAGACGAAACCCAACCTGACTGGTAGAGGGTGGTGGGAGGAGTTCTTAGAGGGGTCACACGGCCCACTTCTGGACAGGTCACCCCCACCCTGGAAGGCACCCTGATTGGTCAAATCTCCTCTCGGGGTGGTCCTTTTGGGATGAAACCCATTCTGATTGGTAGAGGGTGATGGGAGGAGTTCTTAGAGGTGTCACATGACATCCCTTTGCATCTGGTCATGCGGCCGCCTTGACCCCGGAAGTAATACCCCCATGGGGCGGGATTTCTGGTGACAGGTGGGAGGGACTAAGGGGTCAAGGGGTTGGGCTTAAGGAATCAAGGGAGGGGTTAGGGTTTGATTGATGGTAGGGCAATTATACTATGGCCGGGTGTCCAAGTCAAGAATGCTGGTGGAGGTTGTTTAAAGGAACCCCTACATTTTCAGTCATTTCCATTGCACAACTCCAGTAGGGGCAGCACCGGGCCAGGCTCATGTAGTGAGGCCATGGTTCACACCTGGTGTGATGGGTCCCCTTTTGCACATGGATGGCACTTGGCTAAGAGTGATGCTAGACACACCAGGATCAAAACTGAGATCAGAGTCTATCAACAAAACAGAAGCAGAACCAGAGCCAGTGTCCAAGTCCAGGCCAGAGGTCGAAGCCGGGTGGTCAGACCAAAGATCATCCAAGTCCATTCTCAAGCCAAAGTCCATAGACACGCCGAAGGTCAAATCCAGGTAGTCAAAATCCGACGGGTTGGGGAAGATCAGGAGGAGGAGGCAATGCTGGAGCGGGTGGGTGGAGGGACTGGAGCGAGGCTAGAGAAAGGCAAGGAAAATACTGAGGCGGGGTTCATAACCAAAATCTGGAGCCAAGAAGGGTCATACCAAAGTCATAGCCAGAGACCTGAGTCAAGAGTCAAGCCAGAGGCAACAGCGAGGAAACCGGAGGGCAGGGCAGGGCAGGGTGGTACATGCGGGAGGGAATGAGGATGGCTTACTGGAGCCCGAAAGACCCTTCATCGGTGGACTCCCTTCCTAGCAATAGAAGAAGGACAGCAGGATGACCAAGATGTCTCTGACCTTGGGGTCCAAGCCAAGGGGAGCTCCCATCCAGGCTATATGCCAGGACCCCATCACCCTCCCTGTTCATTTCACACTCACAGACCCCCTAGCTGGAGAGGAGAATAAAGGGCAGAAAGTGAAAGTGCCCCTGCGGGAAAGGCTCTAGGCTGGGACCCAGTCCACTTCCCAGATCTCCACCCAGGATTGTGTGACCAGGCCCACAGCCCTTCCTCTACGTCTCAGGTCCCTCCTGCCAGATGGGGAGGATCCTTCCCTGCCCCAGACTGTTAGGGGCGAGTTTCATTCCTGGCTGGGAAGGGTTCAGATACCAGGTGAGTGGATTGGGCCCGAGGTGGGGGATGGTCAGACATTTGCTGCATCAGGGGTGACACGGGCCATGGGAATGTGTGAGCAGAGACGACAGGGGAGGGGCTCCATGTCAGGCCACCCCTCCCAGACTGCAACGGCTATTGAGCATAACCCCTGGTTCTGCAGATGCTCTCATTTCTGGGCCAGCCCCACAGCCTGATTCTTCCGAACCAGTATCTGGCCTGGCCCCAGCTCCAGGGGTCGGGGTGGGGCAGGGTGGTGAGAGCGAGGTGCTCGGCCTGGCTTTCTCTCAGTGCTGTGGGCTCTATGGCCGCTTCCCCCAGCCCTTCCCCCCCAGGCACAGTGAGACAGAGCAGTACCTGTGGCAGGGGCTGGGGGCTTCTAGTCATGTGAAGCGGGGGGTGGGTCTTCAAGGCTGCCACGTGGAGCACTGCCCCTCCAGTCCTTGGGGCACCAGGCCAGATCTCCTGATAGCAAAGAGCCTGTACATCACGTTTGTTCTAATGTCCCCCTGTTGCCAGGGAACAAGGATCAATCAGAGACTCGGACACCCATGAGAAGAAAGGGGATTAACGGCACCGGGAGCCAGCAAAATTTCCTCCCTACCCCCCATGTCTGAGGGACGGATTCCCCCACCCAACCCCCGAGACAAAATCTCGTCTCTTCTCCAGTGACTCCCATCCCCTCTCCCACCATTGGGGAATGAACTCCTGCCCCCAGTCCTCTCAGTCCCCCCGAGAGCTGTTCTACCTCCCAACACAGCTGAGGATTCAGCTCCGCTCCCCAGAATCCCCTCAGCCGCCCTCGCCCCCTCCAGCTGCGGGGCTGGGAGGCTTTGGGCAGTAGTGCCGGGGGGTGAGAGGAAGTGGACACCTTTCCCCAAGGGATCCCCCATCCTTAACATGATGCCATGGACAGTAGCTCTGGGGAATGGGGCACTTAAGCAGCCTCCGCTGACTGACTTCTCCAGCTCTCCCAGAGCAGGTGGGGGCTGAGATAACATGATCCCAGAGCACTAGGAACCGGCTTGAGGCCCGGAGGGGATGAAAGGCTCACAGAGGTGGCTAGGGGAGTTGGCAGCCCCTAGCATGAGCAATGGCAGCGTGGCATGTTGATGTGATGCCTGTTAGGAAATAGCCTTGCTGGAGAGCTGGGTCTGCCCTGCTTTGAGCTGCTCAGGGGACAAGCTGGCACCTACCAATGGCACCTGCCTGGGTTCATCCTCTCCTTGCTCCCAGGTCAGCGCGTGGGGATGGGATGGGAGTGACTGTCAATGGCCTGGAGGTGAAAGGCCCTGGGGTTCCCTCCCCAGTTGATCCCTCTTTGGTTACCTCGTCATCTAGCAGCTTGCCGGCTTCCCCAATGATCGAGTAGGTGAGCAGCAGCCCAGCCTGGCTGACATGGAGCAGGGGGTGATGTATGGCCTCCAGCGCCCCGTGAAGAAAATTTTTTTTCTGCTCTTCCGTGAATATCTCACCAAAGACCTAAAACCAACAGAATCAGAGCCCTTGCAATGGCTCAGAACCAGGCTCCAAATCCCTCTGGTGGCTCACAAGGTGGAGAAGAGTCCTGGGGCAGCCAACCTTTGGGGTCCCATGGACCAAAGAACCCCCTTCAGTAAGAGGCTGCAGGCACTGAGGCCTCCAATAGCTCTTTCTGGAGCAGGATTCACCGCAGGTGCCATGAGATGCTGGAAATGGGTCTCCGCACTTTGAAACCAGCTCACCCAGACACTCTACTGCTCCCAGCAGCGATATCTCCTGCAGCTCACCCGCTAGAGGTGAGGGGTCTTTTAGATCTGGGTCATTCCCACGCCTCACCCCACTGACATTCCCAGGAACCTCACATACTCTGCTGCAAATAAGTAGCAGGCTCTTGCCCTGTGTCCATGACACACTCACTGCAGGGGGAGACAGCTCCACACCTGAGCTGCTGCAATGCACCGGCAGAGAGTCCTTACCTCTCCCACCCTGGCCAGGTTTCTATAGCCCAGGCGCTCGGTATCCTGGAGCCCTTCCCGGCACCACAGCTCTCTTCCCTCGGTGATGTTGAGCCCTGGGGGAGAAAGACACACCCATTGGGGAGGTTTGGCATTCCGCTTTCACTGCCGGTTTCCGTCTGGGTGCACACTGGCCAGGGTCCTCGTGGCATCCACAGCCCAATGGAATCGCAGGGTCCATACCAGGCGGTTTAGTACCAGAAGGGGGATTTGTTTTAGTCATCACAGTAATCATGTGACCCTTAGAGTCATTGTGCTCTGGGAGTGGGTGCCTGTTAATGGTGGTGTCTAATACTGAGAACCCCCCACACCCACTGAAGTCAGGATCTGGCCCTGACTACCCAACTGGTGACATCCTACAAGCTTTGTGTCCTTCCCCTGTGGTCTCTGCTCCTACCCCTGCCCTCATGATGGGCTCTTTCCCTCCATGTCTCTCAATAGCTCTGTTCCTGTCCCCTCACGAGCTGGCTGCCCTGTGGGTGGGCTATTTCCCTGGGCTGGCGACAGAGCCGGGCTCTGAAATAAAGCAGCCAATTTCCCTGGCACTTTCACACTCATCTCCCTAATTCAGAGAGAGTGGAAGAGAAAGAGTCATCATCTAAGGTGGGATTGGTCTCAGAGGAGGGGGCTTCTTTCTGTAGGGTCCCATTGCCCAGCAGAGGGAGTCTCAAAGGAGGGGCCTTGTTACTATTGGGGTTCCTCTGCCCTTCTACAGTGGGTCTAAACAGAGAGGCCTTAGTCCTCTAGGCGTCCCAATGGCCAGCTGGAGCTAGTCTCCGAGAGGCTTGTTTCCATGGGGTCCCATTGCCCAGCTGAGTTCTTACCCCTCTTCTGCACCAGGAGCCTGTGCAGCCAATATATCCCACCCCTGGCTTGCCGGCTGATGTCCTCGGCTGGGTGGGATACATGGAGACCCAGCTGCAGCACAAAGTCGCCTGCCATGGAGAAGTCGGAGGAGGTCTGGTGGAAGGAGGAGGAGAGGGGAATCCATCAACCTTCTCCCTTCAGCTCTCCAGCGCCCCTGGGCCAGAGCTCTGCTCCCACCCCTCTGTAGGAGGCGCTGGGCGAGAGGAGCGAGAGCTCTCTGCCCCCATGGGAGCTTGGAGCAAAGGGACCAGGGCAAAGGCCCTCTATGAGCACTTACTGCCTAGCTGCTCCAGAATAACAAGGGCCCTGAGGCCAGGCACAAATCTGCCAGCCCGTGGCCTATGGAACGCAGTCCCTTGCGGACCCAGGGGGACCAATTAGCCATGGGATGAGGAACTTGACTCAAGCCCTGACTCTGCAGGATGCTGGGGTCAAAGGTCACTTACGTCAAATCCAGGCAGGGAGGTGGCGAATTCGAGCAGGGCAGCGCTGCTCTGTATGGCCCTAGCTCTCTCCAGGGCCCTTTTTGATGGGATCCAGACATGGATGTGCTGCGGGAGAAGGAGGCAGGGGAGGGTCAGTGGGCAGGCGTACATGCTCTACAAACGAGCCTCTCCCGGTCCCCATGGGGCTTACACCTTGCGCTCAGGGTGGAACAGCTGACCCCTGGTCGCAGAGCTTGAAAAGGGGGTCCATGACACTGCCCACGTCTTGCTGAGCACAAGCTCATCGTCTCTCCAGGCTGGGACAATGGTCAGTCTTAGGGCTGGTCCGTTTGCCCTGAACCCCTGATCCATGAACAGCACGTCAGGATCAAGGCACATGCCCTGGACCCCAGACCCCAGCTGCAAGGGCCTTGGTAGGATGGATGGAACGGCCGTGAGGACAATCCCTCCGGGAACTGCAGTGTCCCTAGGACAGAAGAGCTGATTCCCTGAGGCTCCTCCTGTATCTCAGGGTCTCCCTAGAGAGGAGCCAGTGACTTTTCTCAGAGGCCCATGTCCTGCATCTCACAGGGGTTTCAGTCTCTCAGTCCCCAGCCAGGCCTGCTGCTCACTGTTAGTGCTTAATGCAATCGGGCAGAGCGCTGGCTGACAGTCCCAGCTCCTTCCCCCTGCACTGGCAGCTCTGGGAAAGTGTGGCCGGCTGGGTCCAAGCTGGAAGGACACAATGGAAATGTGGCTCTTCTAATATCTCGTTTGCTGCCCTCCCACAGGGTTCAGGGGCAATTCCGCCCCAGACCGTCCCATTCTACTCACCTCCAAGAGGTGCTGCAGCTTCTCCAAGCTGGGGGTCTCGCTCAGCAGGCCCCTGAGCATGCTGTCCAGGCTCTGCAAAAAGCTCTTGTGGAGAGCCTGCAAGAGGAGGGAGCACCCGCCAGTCAAGGGACATGGGGCCACACCAGTCAGGGGACAATTAGGAGGATTCTCTAGGAGCCCTGGCAAGACTCAAAAGGCACATCCTGGCCTCTCCCATTCACATCACTCCAGAGAGACTAAGCAAAAGTTCATGGCCGGATGCCTGCTGCCTCTTCAATCCTTGCTCTTAGCAGTTCTCTGCACAGCGCCTGGTACCCAGCAGACTATGGAACAGCCAAACTGCAGTGGGTGGGAAGTAGGATCCCCGGGAGAGTCCAGGCAGCAGAGCACAGAATGAGGAGAGGAGGGAAGGCTGGGATCAGCCACGGAGGGGTAATGCAATCCTCTCTGGAGGGAAGGGGCCCCCACTGCCAGTTTCTTGCGGGCCTGTTCCCAGCTCTGCTCACCCCTCCCCTATTCTCAGCAGCTCTATCAAAGCGAGGGAGCAGGGACCAGAGCCTGCTCCTGCTCCGGGGACAGAGAAGTAGGATCAGGACCTACCTGGAAGTGGGGGGTGTCGTTCCCAGTGCCCATGGTGTAGATCTGGTGGAGGAGCGCGCTCAGGAGGCGAGATTCCAGCTCCAGGGACAGTGGTGGCTTCAGTTTGCTGGCAGAAGAGAGGAGCCTGTCGTACACTTTGCAACACCAGCGTGGTGCTGGCACTGGCATGGACATCACCCCCTCCCCCACAGTGATCCCCTCCCCACGGCCACTGTAACGTTCCTGGAGTGAAATCCACCCCCCAGCCAGGAAAGAGGGGACGTTCCCGCCTCCTCTGCTGGGGGATGGGAACAGCCACAGCTGGGGGTAACCTAGGCGGAGGAGGATCTGTGACTCCCAGCTCTGGGCCCGATCAGCACCAGGGTTAGGGCAGCTGGACGGGAGGGTCCTGATACCTGAGGCTGCAAACCACGTCCATGGAGCTGGAAATGATGGAGCTCGGCTCTGACACCTCAGGGAGAATTTCAATCAGCTCCTGGGAGACCCCAAGGAAACAAAACCATGTGTGAGACCAGGCCTCGCAGACCCAGAGGCACTTCCCAGGGTGGAGGCCAAAGTGCTCTGCAGAAACAGCCAGTGTCACCCCCACCCCCAACCAGCTGGGCCCCCCCATTCCTCCCATCCATCAAACTTCCTTCTCCCTCTCCCACCCAATTCCCCCGTCCCCTCCCCTCCTTTCCCCTCCGGGCTTACAATTCCCTACTGCCAGCTCCTGATCAGTGTCACAATTATCCCCTTCCCTGCTCCCCAGCCCTCACCCCAGGAACCCCTGTCCTCTGCTTCCCCCTCCAACCCAACTAACGCTTCCTCCCATGTCTGGCTCCCTAGCCCCAGGGGCCGGGCACGGGGTCCCACTCACCGCAATGCTCTCCACAAGGGCCGCTTTGGAAATATAGGGCTCCAGGGTGTCCCACCCCTGCTGCTGTGCCAAGACACACAGACTCAGCACAGCGTCGAGGAAGCGGAGCTGATGGGCCCTGTTCCCCATCAGCTAGGAGTGGGGTGGGGGGAGAGAGAGAGAGCCTGTTACATAGGGACCTCCCCGCCCAACCCAAACCAACTCCAGGGCTCAGGACCTCCATGGGGTTGGACAGGGAAAGCCGCCCCTTCCTGAAACCAGTGTTGCCCGGCACAGACCGGGGTTGTAACTTGGACAGTGTCTGCGGGGAGCGGAAACCTTGGCCTGTGTGGGACAAATGTCCCCACTTTGGGGTGCCAGAGAACAGAGGAGACGTGTCCCCCCATTGGGGGTGAGGGATTCTCTTGGACAAAACCCCCCTGCCTGGGTGGGGATGGAACAAGGGGCACGACGGACTCGGTGGCAGTGCAGCTGGGGGATTTTTGTACCTTATCTCTGCCCTGGAGATACTCCTGGATCTCTGTGATGATGTCTTGTTCCAGGGACACATCTTCCTCCTCCTCCTCTTCCTCTTTCTCATCCTCATGGGCACTGGGGGACTCTGCACCAGGGAGGGAAGGAGAAAGTATAATCCCTTCTGCTGCTGGGGGGATGCAGTGGACAGAGAAGGCTCCATGTTTCCCCCTTCTCTGTAAGAAGCCCCATGGCAGCGCGGGCCCCACCCTGCCCCTGCGAGAGACGCCCTCAGCCCCATGAGCCTCAGGGCCCCGTGGCAGTCACCCCCCCCCGCCAACATGATCAGGGAAGGCTGGAGATCCCCAACTCCACCCAGCATCCCCTGCCGCGGAGTGTGGCTGTGCCCCCCCCCCC
The DNA here is from genome assembly GCF_011386835.1 of Chrysemys picta bellii. Taxonomy (NCBI): domain Eukaryota; kingdom Metazoa; phylum Chordata; order Testudines; family Emydidae; genus Chrysemys; species Chrysemys picta. The sequence continues at coordinate 5,793,113 of NC_088794.1, forward strand.
ACTAGTGTTAGTGGGGCTCACATGGGTCAGTCCCGGCACCTTGGCGAGCCGATGGGCACAGGGGGTTACTAGTCCCCCACCGCCCCAGTCCTCCTCCCTTTCCCCTGGGTCTCCCCTCACCTGCAAAGAGGGAGCATTCATCCCCACGCCTGTCAGACCATTCAGAGGAGCTGCTGGCCCCTCCGGAGTACGAGAAGCTGCTGGTGTTGGTCCCAGAGTCGCTCAGCTCCTCCTCCTGGCTGGCGGGGGGCTCCTCAGGGACCAGGGTGGGGCTGGTGCAGGGCTCCTCAGGGGCCAGGGTGGGGCTGGCGGGGGGCTCCTCAGGGGCCAGGGTGGGGCTGGCGCAGGGCTCCACAGTTGCCAGGGTGGTGGGTGGCTCCTGCTGGGCCCTGGGGTGCAGCTCCTGGCTCCTTGGCTTCCTGTGAAGGAAGCCCCAGAACTGCCTTGCCCGGCTCCTGCCCTCTCCTGGCTCCCTCCTCCGTAGCTGTACCCGGGGCCACCTCCATTTGGGCCCAGAAGGTGCCTCAGGGTCAGCTAGGGGAGCTGGTGTCATCCACTTCCTGCAGCATGCCAGGCAGCTCCTCTGTTTATGCTGGCCACCAGCCTCTTCCCCGCCCGTGGGGCCAGAGGGGCCGCTCTCCTCCTCAGAAAGACGGATGTTCTTTCCCTCTGGCTCTGGAGCCACCTGCCTGGCCTTCCTCCTGAGCATCTGCCTCAGCCGCTCCATCCTGGAACTGAGTGGGGAGCAGCCGTGAGTCTGGGTTCAAGGCAGCCTCTCATTAATGGGGCCTGCCTGCTCCCCTGCCCACCTCCCCTCCGCTGAGGCAATTCCTCCTCCCCACACATCCCACCCCAGGGCACAGGAACCCTCATCCTGGGGAACAAACTCTGCCCAGGGACGGGCTGGGAGCCCTATTGGTGGGATATTTCCACCACACTGGGGATGGCTCTGGAGAACTCCACTTACTTACTCTAGATGGGATGGAGCTGGATGGCAGATGCTTGCTGTTGGTCCTTCCTTTACCCTCCTCCTCGATCCTCTGCACCCAGGTGGCCTAGAAGGGGTGCTGCAGAATCCCCTGCCAGCAGGGCAGGGGGTAGAAGTGGGGAGATCGAAAGTGACTGTGAAAACAAGACAATGTTTTATTGCCAGGGGATGGATAAACTCAGGCGAGCAGCCAGGGATTCACAACACTGACCGACGAACAGAAGGACACCTCCCATCTCAAGGTCTCCTAGTATCTCACGCACATTCCTGAAATGTGAGGGCCCAAGGGCTCTAGGGGAGTGTCTCCAGCCCCACTGTTGGAAACAGAGGCCTTGGCAGGAAAAGCCACTGCCTCAGGGTTGCACTGGGAGTCAGGGATAGAGCCGAGGATGGAGCCCAGGAGTCCTTTGTCCAGGCTCCCGCACTAACCGCTAGAGGAACACTCCCTTCCAGAGCTGGGAAGTGCTAGTCTCCCTGGCTCCGAGGGTGACCTGTTGTAGTGACTGACGCATTTGCTACTTGTCCCCCATCCAAAGCCAATAACACATCTCTGTGTTGGCAATCATGAGTTAGACCTTCTCAGCACCCCTCTGTCTCCCGCAGCTGTCAGGTATTCCTTGGATTATGGAGGCTTGGATGCTAACAGGACTGGAATTTGTTACTGGCTCCCTGGCTGGTTCTAGCCAATGAGGGTCTCAGTCTAGCCTCAGAGGCCCACACCCCCAGACACTAAAGATCAAGGTGGATTGATTTCATTCCAAATGATTTGTATTTGTATTTTTGAGTGATTTTCCTAATGAAAGATTGATTCTCATGAAATTCTAAGTGGTGGCCGATGACAGAACAAGGAGCAATGGTCTCAAGTTGCAGTGGGGGAGGTCTAGGTTGGATATTAGGAAAAACTTTTTCACTAGGAGGGTGGTGAAGCACAGGAATGGGTTACCTAGGGAGGTGGTAGAATCTCCATCCTTACAAGTTTTTAAAGGTCAGCTTGACAAAGCCCTGGCTGGGATGATTAAGTTGGGGTTGGTCCTGCTTTGAGCCGGGGGGTTGGACTAGAGACCTCCTGAGGTCTGTTGCAGCCCTAGTCTTCTAGGATTCTATGAATAGGTAACCATTAAAACATGCTGGTTTTGCAGGATACATAAGAACAAAAAGGTTAACTGAAACATTTTTTTTCATTTCAAACACACTGAGGTAAAGAAGTATCTCTAGTTCGTGCATTGAGCTGATTGTTCCTGGTCATAAACCTCCTTCCAGATTTTAGAGGTAGTAGCTCACATCTCCTCCTCTCTAGCGTTTATTCATATATTACAAGAGGAAAAGAAGCCTTCATTCTTTTTCAACTCCCAATCAGTTTCTTAAATTGGAATGAAGTAGCTGCATCAACTGAAATGAAGAAAATAGTCTTTTTGCACCTGCAGAAGAGGCGATTGCTACCGAAATCTGGCTGAGTATTTCAACAACTTCTGCACCCCCAGGTGCTTAGGCCATGACTTCCAACAGTTCAGTGGTTTGACTTCCTCTGAAACTTGGCAGCAAACATGGACTTCTTCATCGATGTATTTATTTCAATGACTTTCCTAGGCTAGAGCAACTATAGGCCTTAACATAGCTTGTCATAGTTTCAAATTTTATACTTGATAGGTTTGTTTAAAAAAAAAACCTTTTTAAATTTAAATTTAAAAAATCCAGTTTAAATTTAAAAAAAAAATCTCTTTGGGGGGGTTTTGGTTCTGAAAAAGCCGTTGATTGGTATTCCCCTTGATTTTAGAAGAACTACTTCATTTGAGAGAATCATAAACTGCTCATATTCTCTTAAAGGAGAGGAGGCAGCAGAATTCATCATATCATAATTTGTTGCACCTTATTTGCTCAGTCTTAAACAAACAAGTGTCCAAAACTCTAGTTAGTCCCTTTTATGTAGGCCCAGCTAAGAGGTGGTAGGGGGGCAGGAATGATGTCTCCATCCCTGAACCAGTATTAATTGCACAGGATATTGCCACAAAACCTCCATTTTACTGCCAAATTGTCTAAGCCATTCCTCTTCTGCGCTTCCTGGTTTATACGTTTCAAATCTACAAAACCTTCCCCTTGACCGTCACTGCCCAGGCGGTGCAGCAGGCAGAGGAACCCGAGCAGTAACACTGTGACCCCAGAGGTAACTCAGCCCCCCTGTCACTCACTGACTCCACTAACCCTGAGCATCAACCCGAAGCCTGCGGCCTGCCTTGAGCATCGCTCCCACGGAAACCTGCAGGCTCATTTACTAACTTATGCAAATCACCTGTGGAGAGTTAGCTCTGACTGTCTGAATTCACTCTAAAGCAGTGGTTCCCAAATATTAACAGCCTGTGGACCCCTTTCACTAAAATGTCAAGTCTCATGAACCCCCTCCCAAAAATGAATATTTCCAGGGATTTTCAACTTTACCTGAGTATAAATTAGAAAAGAAGTGATCTTGGAAATATACAATTTGTTTTTATGACATGCTTATTACACACTATTCATTATTAATTATTATTTATCATTACAGTATTCTTATTACATTATGAAAACGGCAACACTCTTCCAAGATCTCACTTTCGTAGCTTGTATCACTTGGAATAAGCCTGTTATAAGACAAGGCTCCTATGTTTCATCAAGGAGTATCAGATGTGAAACAAGCATAAAGGTATTTAAGAAGCCAACTTAAAGAGTTCCTCCTACACAAGCATTCAGGTCTTGAGCAGTCCAGGCAAACAACGCACATTACAACAAAGTTTAAACTTGTTCTTCATAATAATTGTAATAACAATCCTAGCTGCCTATTTCATTTTAAAAACAGCCAAAAATATCTACCTCCCTTTCCATTTCTTATGAGGAGTCTTGAAATTTAAATCTCTTCAGTGTGATAGATATGCTTGCTTTGATCTGCTTACCTCTTGGAAGTCCAGGGGCTCTGGGCTGCTGGCCCCATGGTGCCTGGGGTCCCTAGGGGCAGCTCTGTCCGCCATTAGGGAATTTTTTCCCGAGAACCCCCTGTAACATTTCGCGAACCCCCAGGGGTTCACGAACCTCAGTTTGGGAACCACTGCTCTAAAGTCACAATGCCCTTCAGCTTACAACACCAATGTAAGGGACAAGAGGGAAGGAGGAAGAGGGAAGCAAAATGATCAAATTCCAAACACCCCCAGCGAGTCAAAGATTCATAAATTCCAAGCCCAGAAGAAACCACTGCAGTCTGACTTTCTGTTTTGCTTCGGCCATAGAACGTCCCTCAAAATAATTCCCGTAGGAATTAGAGCAGATGTTTTAGTAAAACACCCAATCTTGATTTTAAAACAGGCAAGTTGTGGAAAATCCAGCACAAGCCTCAGTGAATTGCTCCAAACTCTGATGTTTAAAATGCTCGCCTTTTTTCCAGTGTGTATTGGTCTAGCTTCAACTTCCAGCCATTGTCTGCTCATAACCTTTATCTGGTAAAGTGAAGAGCCCATTAGTAAATATTTGTTCCCATAGGCTCACCGCTTAACCTTCTCTTAGATTGAGCTCCTGTAGTCTGTCACCACAGGGCAGGTTTTCTAATCCTTTCATCATTCTTGTGGCTCTTCTGTGAACCCTCTCTGATTTATCAGCATCTGTCTCAAATTGTGGACACCAGAAATGGACACAATATTCCAGGAGTGGTTGCACCAGTGCCCAGTACAGACATATCGAACCTCTATACCTCTACTTGAGAATCTGCTAGGACAGAGTCCCCTATCTTGTCCTTAGAGCCTATATTTTTTCTTACCTTCTACACAGATGATGATTTCTTTCAAAAAAATCCACACCGATATGAAAAAAAATTCCTCAGAATGTCCTCCACAACAACTGTCTCTTGGTCCTCTGAGAGAACCGCAAGATGGAGACTTGCTGCAGCAAGGCTACAGGGGGTCTCTGAGGTTCCCCCTGCCCTGCATCCCTGTCCTGCCTGGCTGTTGTCAAGGGAGCTCTGTGAGGTCACAGACGCCTCATCATCTTTGCCCAATAGGCTGAGTTCCTGCCTAAGGCCTTTGTGAAGTCACTGCCACACTCACCATTCCCTGGCAGCCTGATGCCTGCCCCTGGCCAGCCTGGTTGGATGTTTGAGCTGCACCCCGGATCTCCCCACTTGCTCATTATTGATTCTGGGGAGCAACCAGGCCACCTGGTAAAACAGCAGAGTCTGTTCCTCACCCCACACTGAGTTTTTCATAGAGGCCCAGATTGTGAAACAATTCAATCTCCTAATCTGGCCTCTATATCACGGGCTATGAAATTTCAGACTCTCAGCACCCTATTAAGCCCAATTGCTTGTAATTAACTAAAAGGACCCTTCCAGAATGAAAGGCAGTTGTGATGTGAGGACACCAGGAAACAGAGACTTCACCTCTCCCCTGGGTAATTTGTTCCAGTGGCTTGTCTCCCTCGCTGTCAGAATTAAACGTGAAATTGACAACCTTTGATAAGGGCAAAATTTATGACAATCTTTTAAATAATTTAAATAGAAGAGAAAAAAGAACATTAAGTGGAATATGTTCACTGCCAAGTTTTTCAGACAGTCGCACCACTGATGTGGTAGCTAAGGCCCTGGAAGGAAAGTTAGCTGAAATGCTAGCCTAGCTTTGGACAGCAATAACTTCCTTGAAAGGTGCAGAAAATATTGTCTTCATTTCAGTTTATTCAAATAGTTCAGTTCAATCGACTAGTTCGTTGAAATTCAAGAAAGCCATTGGGAGTTCACAAAACAGGCAAACTTGTTTTCCTCCCTCAATCTATGGATAAAAACTACGTGTGAAGGGATGGATCTACTGGTTCATCAATCTAGAAACACGTGGAGACCAGAATGTATCATTTCAGTTCACTAACCACACATCAAATTTCCTTGGTTTAAGAAATCAGTTAGTTTTAAAAGCAAAACATTTTGATACAACTTTTTTCTTATGCTTCTCTTTCTAGCTCTGGCATAACCTTGATGTGTGACCAAAGAGAGGTCACTTCTTTTCTTTTTCCCTCTGTATCATGGGGATGGAGAAAATTTTCTAAGTCCTAGCAGGAGAGAGATTTGAGCATGTCAGGTGTGTTAGGGCCCTTGTGCTCTAAAGGACAATGGACGATTGTTGTTTGGGACAAGAATCCCGACGGATTTGATACTTGTCCCCCAACCAAAGTCAATAGCACATCTCTGTATTTTCAATCATGAGCTAGACATTCTCAGCACCCCTCTATCTCCCGCAGCCCTCAGGTGGTCCTTGGATTATGGAGGCTAAGAGAACTGGAATTTTTTACTGGCTTCCTGGGTGTTACTAGCCAATGAGGGTCTCAGTCTGGCCTCCGAGGCCCACACCCCCAGCCACTAAAGATCAGGATGGATTGATTTCACTCAAAGTTTTTTGTATTTGTATTTTTGAATTATTTTCCTAATGAAAGATTGATTCTCATGGAATTCTTAGAGCTGGCAGATGACAGAACAAGGAGCAATGACCTCAAGTTGCAGTGTGGAAGGCTTGGATATTCGGAAAAACTTTTTCACTAGGAGGGTGGTGATGCCTTTGAATCTGCTAGGATAGAGTCCCCTATCTTGTACTTAGAGCCTATATTTTTTCTTACCTTCTACACAGATGACGATTTCTTTCAAAAAAATCCAGTCCGATATGAAAAAAAAAACGCACAGAATGTCCTCCACAACAACGGTCTCTTGGTACTCTGAGAGAACCACGAGATGGAGACTTGCTGCAGCAAGGCTACAGGGGGTCTCTGAGGTTCCCCCTGCCCTGCATCCCTGTCCTGCCTGGCTGTTGTCAAGGGAGCTCTGTGAGGTCACAGACGCCTCATCACCTTTGCCCAATAGGCTGAGTTCCTGCCAAAGGCCTTTGTGAAGTCACTGCCACACTCACCTTTCCCTTGCAGGCCTGATGCCTGCCCCTGGCCAGCCTGGTTGGATGTTTGAGCTGCACCCCGGATCTCCCCACTTGCTCATTATTGATTCTGGGGAGCAACCAGGCCACCTGGTAAAACAACAGAGTCTGTTCCTCACCCCACACTGAGTTTTTCATAGAGGCCCAGATTGTGATACAATTCCATCTCCTAATGTGGTCTCTATTTCCAGAGCTATGAAATGTCACACACTTTGCACCATCTTAAGCCCAATTCTTGTTGTGCCTTTCTTGGCTAGATCGAATTAGCCCTGCCCCATGATATCCGATCTCCCCGTCCTGCTGGGAGCCCCCGAGCCAGGAGCACCCCAGTAGGGGCCTCCTTGCTGTTTGTCTGCCAGGCTGGTGACAGGACTTCCTCTGCGTGGGGATATCAGATGCACCTCCAGAGGCAGTGCAGAAGTGAGTGCACTGCATCAGCCCAGCGTTGGGCTCAGGGCTTTGGCCTTGGCAGCTTCTGCTCCAGTCACGTCTCTGGGTGCCCGGACTCAGAGCTTCTGGCCCCCTGTGGCTGCAGCCAGTGCTGGGGAACTGGGCTCAGGACTTTCATGCCCCTCCCCACTCCTGCTGGCACTCTGGGTGTCCGGGCTCGGGTCTTCTGCCAGGCATCTGCAGCTGGGGCTCGGGGCTTCCCTTGCCGTTCCTTCTGGGGCTCAGGTGTCTATTTTTCTAGATGTCCCGAAAATGGTAGGAGCCAAGGTGCTCCCAAGTAGTAGGTAGGAGCTGAGGTGCTCCCAACAGCAGGAACCCTCCTGCACATCTGGGAACCTCCTCTAGCTTCAGAAAGGTTGCTGGCTGCTGCCCTTGGAGCCCAGGTCTGAAGGCACCACACACGTGAGGGTGGCCATGCTGTGACCCCTACAACAACCGCTGAACTCCCCTATTCTCCTATTTTGGTCAGGACCCCCATGGTTACAATACCATGACATTTCAGATGGAAACATTGGTCAATTTCAAGGCCAGAGGGTTTTTAAATTAGTCAAACTGAGCCCTGAATTTGGTAGGGACCTGGCTATTATGGAAGTCCTAGCAGGTTTGCACTCCCGGTTCTCCTGAAAGGCCATTGAGAATTCATGCTGCCTGAGAAACTTCCCAGAATTAGCTACCAGGACTGGGGGGGGGATGAAGGAAACCAACCAAAGCCTGAGCTAGGATGGAGAGCATTGATCCAAGCGGTGTTTGAACCCCTCCACCCCCACCTGCCTGCCTGCCGTGAAACGGACAGAGAGACACTGATTTCTATTGGTGAACTTGCTACAGACCGTGGGCTTCAGCACAAGCCATGGAGCCCATACTCTGACCTCTTGGATAAACAGCAACGTTGGCTTTTTAGAAACCTTCCCCCCAGTGCTCTGCATCCACTTGGGATTGTGCCCAGCAGAGGCTGGTGGAGGGGAGGGGAAGGCAGAGGAGGCCATGCAAATGTTGTGGCGTCTGCACTACCCCACAGACACACACCCAGCAATGCACGGGGCATAATAGCCAGGACAGTAAATGATTTGGCCATAACCTCCAAAATCCTCAGTGTTGAAAGTACAATTTATCTAGAAAACAATGGGAGGGAGGGGTTAGAGAGTTGCAGTAACCACCTGGATTTCCAGTCTCTGGCCAGGCACATCCCCCTCTCCACAGTTTTCACTGATATCTTCTCCAAACTGGTCCTCCTGAGATAATCTGAGGTCACATCCTGGCCTGCAGGGACATTGGCAGGATCTTCACTGTTCCCAGCTGCAGCATCACCCTTGTTATCCTGCCTGATAAGGATCCCGCCAGGGCTCAGCTAAATGGCATGTATCATGACAGGCTCTTTGCTGAGGGCCCTTGACAGCACCCGCACCCAAACCCCTCAACCCCAGCCCCACCCCAGAGCCTGCACCCCCAGCCGAAGCCCTCACTCTCTCCCACACCCCAACCCCAATTCTGTGAGCATTCATGGCCCTCCATACAATTTCTATACCCTGATGTGGCCCGTGAGTCAAAAAGTTTGCCCATCCCTGGTCTCAGGCCACCGAATGTTCTCAGTTACATGGCCCATGAAGCTCGCCTCCATCACTCACTGGTTAAAGCTTCAAACAAGCCCCTTTGTGCTTTCTCCCATTCTGCCCCCCAAACTCGGGAGGAGCTCCCTGTAAACATCAGCAAAACGACCTCCTCATCCCAGGGACTGTTTGATTCTTCAATTATTCCCATGTCCAGCAGGCTTGCCAGCTCCTTCTGAACCTGCTGCTGCAATGTACCAGTTCTGTGGGGTGCTTTGCTGGGTGCAGGTTGTGATCCCACAGTGTTAATCTTAGGCAACTTTTGTGAGTCAGGCCTGGCCTGCTAGATAATCCCTGGCAGTGACTTTGCAGCACAGTCATAACCTCTGTCTTTTCAGTTACGGTGACCTCTTCACACACCTCAATGCTCTCGAGTGGTATTCAGGCATCAGATCCGTAAGGGGCTGTCTTACAATCCTCTGCACAGAATAGCATCTTGACAACAGCTTCACTATTGTGATGCACTTTTAACAGCCCGAGGTGCATCCCTGCTGCGAGGCCTGTGTACTTGTCAGGTAACAGTGTGACCCCTCCCTACCACCTCGGAAGGCCCCTCCCATCAGTTTTGCAATTTGTACTTTTCCACGAGGAGTAACAACTGCAGCAGATCACCTGCATCAAATGATCACTCACAAGGACAGCAGGACCCCGTTTATCCCCTTGAATTGGGACCAGGGCCAGACTGGTTAACTAAAACTTCAGATAATCGGATGAATGGGAAAGTGCGAGGCTGCAGCGCCATCTAGTGACCATAACAGATACTGCTCATTTCTGGACCTGTGTGTGCTGGTTGTTGGGTTAATATGGAGAACCGGATAATGGAGGGTCGGATAAACAGGGTTCTACTGTATTGTGCTCATCCCATTCTTTCCGAGCTGCTTGGCTTTTAGTGAGGCTTCGCTTCGCTATTCCGATCATGGATTTAGGGAAACCTAATTTAGGCTCCTCCCTGTGAAGGGGAAAGGAAAAGTGAAGTGCTTCAGTAAGAGTAAACTTACCATTGTTTTCTGTTTCAAAAGGGCATTTGGCTTCAGAATTTTATTTCATTTTTTATGAGATTGTGTCTTTTATGTTTTGTGGCACACAAGCAGAGAAGTTAGAGAAAACATAAAATTCTCTTGCTGGAAGTTCCCAATGTTTTGCTAATTTGTTTCTTAGGAGCCAGAACAATAATGTGTGTGGAATCATCATTAATGTGTATTCTGTGTAGTTATGTTGTTGGCTTCTTTAGGAAATTTGCAAAAGAGGAGCACTGGGAAAGCCTGTCCCGTCCCCCCCCCCCCCGTTCCCCCCCCCCCCCCCCACATACGCACTACACATTTGCTGCCCACTGGTGCTGCCTGAACAGTAGCATTGTGACATCAGAGATAATCCACCACTCAGCACTCCCTCCCTCCAGTTCATTTTCATACTTGGGGAGAATGACTGGCACCCTGGCTACCATGGCAACAGTTACCTTTGACAACTGATTGCCCCCAGAACATCATCACAGGAAGGAAGTTGGTAATGAAACAGGGCCACATTTGGACAGGCAGGACAGCCTCCTGCTGTGCTCATTTGGGTTTGTCCTGTGATAGGGTCCAGTGTTTTTTTCCAAAGGGCAGTTGTTTGCTACTTTCCATAGTAAGGGCCAGGTGAAAACAAGAGGAAAAATTCCAGCTCTTTTTCTTGGATATTGTTTATCTGCTTCTTACACATTCAGGGTTCTAGCTGAGAACTTTCACTGAAACAGAAATTGCATAAAATAAGTTTTGTTTTAATACAGTTTAATTTAATTACTTTCCATACTCTGATCAACACGGCACTGAGTGGTGAAACAGAGATTTTCACAAAGATAACAATGGCAATAAACTATATACTGAAAACAACACATGAGTAAGAGCTTCATTGTTTAAATAACACATATATAAAATATTTTCTTTCTATTTAAAAAAAACAAAGGAAATCAACAAACAAAAACCCCTTCCTTTAACGTTACTTAAGTTTGCTTTCATCAATAAACTAAACCATAACATAATTAGGAAACACAAAGTCAAAGTTTTAAAAAGGATTAAAAGTTTACAAAGTTTTGCATTCTCAGGTTAGCAAAGGTCATGCTCTCAGAGTTCAAGTAAATTGGAAAACCAGCATCATACATTGCAAGTAGCACCCTGGGCCGGCAAACAGGATGGAACATGGCAGGTACCATTGCTGGAGCAGATGCTGCATGCCAGGGACCAAGTCACGCTCTCCGCCGCACTGTTACAGCCCCTTGGGAATCAGTGATGAGAATGATGTTAAACCTACCCCGGGCCATTCCACCAGCACAGTATAACCACACCCTGTCCTTCCCCTGGATTGCTCCAACCTGCCTCCTAGAGCAGGTGCTGGGTCGAGGAGACAAGGGATGTGTTCTACATCAGGCACAGAGCCCATATCCCCCCAGTGGCAAAAACCTTTGCAAAACTTTTCAAGATAATGCATCTGCATGTGATTATCCCCTGTCCCCTAGAGAAATACGGTGTATTTTAATGAGTCTGCCCTTACTTGTCTTGATGATCAGAGCTCAGAGGTGCTACAGGGATCCTCTCCCAAATGATGCTATGCCAAACATAAACGCACTTCCATCCTATACTTTGAAATCAAGAGAGATGACATCTCTCCGAAGGTAGGAGTGAACACTATTTCCAGTACAATAAAACTGAAATCTCCTTTTGATAGTTACATCAGGAAATAGCTCTTTTCAGAACACCTTGCCCAAGGCAGAAATTTGCAGAAGTCAACTTGTTGATTATTTGAATCTATAATGCAGCCACGTGGGAACAGAAAGGAGATTGTTCTGAGTCTTTCACATGAATTCTCTCTTACAGTCCATACCTTGGGTGACTTCTGGAGTGGATTATTGCAATGTTCTCTACAGTGAGCCACTCAGCCCAAGCACAGCTACTGCCAAATGCAGGTGTCCACTGAATTGCAGGGGATATTACACCTAGGAGGACATCCGGGACCATTGAAGCTAATGGGAATTTTGCCATAGACTTCAATGAGGCTGAGATTAAATATGTGGGGAGTGATGGTCGAGCATTCTCACTGGGGGTCTCCTACACCTGGAGGTCATTTCCCTGGGCACACATGTCCAAACTCTGAGTTTTCAAGGCACAGCGTAAGGCTCAGCTCTTTCTCTGAGTGCCGTGTGGAGGTTTGGTTGTGGCGAGCACGGCGTGTTGGAATGCATGTTCATTAACACTTTGTAGAACATCACTGCTTTGCTGAGCAGAGACAATGTCTACAAAGGCTCAGTCCAATGAAAGTAAATCATTTTCTGTGAATCGGATGGGCTTTCAGTGACATGGTCAGCTCAGATGCTCTACTGAGCATTATGTAGAATGTGTTTACATTAGTCTTTTCTCTGATGTTTTTAACTCCATCTTTCCTTGACTTAAATAGAGGGGAATTCTACAGCCTCTTTTGAGAGCACTTTTCGCTTGCACATAGATAGATAGATAGATAGATAGATAGATAGATAGATAGATAGATAGATAGATAGATAGATAGATAGATAGATAATGTGTTTTAGGAACTGAGATCTGTGAACAGGCAGGAGAGCTCCTTTAGCATTAAAAAATATTTATGGTCATCAATCCTGTACTTCCTTTAAAAGTGGGGGTAGGAAATAGCTTAATAGAAATTTGCTAGAATGTAACTATCTGATCTCTGGTTCTGATTGTCTCTTTAGAAGGAATTTGGTCTGCAGAAGCATTTGGATTCACCGGTCTTTTTATGAAACACTGAATAAACACACAGAAATTACCAGATTGAATCAGACCTGAGCTCCATCTAGTGTCTTGTCTCTGATAGTGACTAGTACCAGATGTTTCAAAAGAAGGTTTAATAACCTTCAATAGGCAGATGTGGAATAATCAGCCCTTTCCCCCATCTCGCCCTGATCTCTCATAGTTAGAGAAGAGATTGGTTTAAGCCCTGAAGCATAATGTTTAGTATTCCTTAAGCATCCGCATCCACACACCATGCCATATAAAACTGTCAAATCCCTCCAGTTTCTTTGTGGTTCTGCTTAACAGCACTCCTAGGATCTACAGACATTTCCCAACTTCTCAGCTCATCCAGAAGAACAGTTCAGACCAGCAAGGCACTGAGCACGTTAGCCCCAATCCAAAGAAACATATAAGCACATGCTTAACTTTAAGCAACTTTAAGAATGTAAGAAGCCCCTTTGAAATCAACATGCTTAAAATTCTGGGTGCTCCACTTCAGGAAAGATGGAGATAGATTGGAGACAGCCCAGGGGAGAGCAATAAAAACAATAAAAGGTTTAGAAGCACTGGGGGATGGACTAGATGACCTCTTCAAGCCCTACTTTTCTATGATTCTATGAAAAGATATGCACCTGCTTAAATGTTCTGCTGGACTGAGGGAAGAATGCTCAGATCCATGCAGGATCAAGCCCTAAATGACCTATTGTTCTTTGCTTGGATGCATTTGATGAAAGAAGTCAAGTCCTTCTTCCTTTCTATCTTCTGTAGAAGTGCACGTTAAGCAAGCTGCCTTTGAAGTTGAATAATCATTTTATTTGTTTCAGAGAAGCATCCTTGTTAGTCTGTATCCGCAAAAAGAACAGGAGTACTTGTGGCACCTTAGAGATTAACAAATTTATTTGAGCATAAGCTTTCGTGGGCTAAAACCCACTTATTTGTAATATTTGTCTGAATGCCGACTGACTGACATGCTATTTGGCCAAAACCAAAGAGTGTGTAAAGAAATGTGTATGTACGGCATGTGCATGAATATGTACACACACACACACACACACACACTTTTTCTTGATCTTTGGCCACAAAAAACATACCTGATGATCACACTAGACGTTCACTACCTTTTACATTGCCAGGGTGTTATGAATGAGAACCAAGCCATCCCCATAATTTCACAAACTGGAATGTGCGACATGAGCTAAGTACAATTAACAATTATATGATTTGGCAATCACTATTGTGACATGGGGTGAGGAAAGAGCATTGAGGATATTGATATATGATTAAATAGGTTTACAGGCAGTTTCTTATCTCTATAAATACAGGTTAAAAGATAAATCTATACATAGAATATTTTTTCTTATCATTATAAATATATGTTTCTAAAAATATATTCACTGTTGTTCATTTTCTCAGAAATATTCACCCCTGGCTACACACTTTTTGTCTGATCATTAGAAGTGTACATAAGGTAATTTTTCAGCAGCCGAAGAACAAGAAGCTACAGGATTTAGTCAGCATGGCTGTAGTGTCCAGAAGGGATACATTTAGAAGCTCCATTTTTGAAATATTTTCTCAATGAAAGTATGTGCATAATGTGTTCTAGTTGGTAGCCGATGATTTAAAAACATGGAGGCATATTTCGGTGGGGGAAACTGTCAACCAATAACCCAAGAGTGCGATGCAAACTATGCATTCCTCCTAACCATGTTATTGTTCCCAGGTATAATGGAGACCCACGGATTCTACTACTGTCTAAGGTACCAGTCCCACAAAATTGAACATATTCCTTAATTTTATTTATGTGAGGCATTCCACTGAGTCTGTGAGGCTACACTAATAAGTGAAATTAAAATATCAACAGAATACGGGTCAAAATGTGTAAATCAGACTAAATGGCAGGGTAATGCACTTTCCTAGAGATAAAGGGTCTTTACGCATATGACCACAGTTCTTTATATTAGCATACACCATTTGCATAAGAACGAATGCCTTCCTTTATGGTTGATCCCGCAGCTAGCGCCCAAGGCTGAATGAATGGCTGGAGGAAATTGTACGGCAGTGACCGAGTTCATTCTCACAGGAGTGACAGATCGTCTGGAGCTGCAGGTCCCCCTCTTTGTGCTGTTCCTTGTGATCTATATTATCACCCTGGTGTGGAATCTGGGGATGATGGTTTTAATCAGGATCGACCCCCAACTCCACACCCCCATGTACTTCTTTCTCAAGAATTTATCGCTCGTGGATGCCTGTTACTCCACAGTCATCACTCCCAAGATGCTGATGAGCTTCTTAGCCGAGAGGAAAGCTATTTCCTATACAGCTTGCATCATCCAATATTTTAGCTTCATATTGTTTGTCATCTCTGAGTGCCTTCTGCTGGCAGTAATGGCGTATGACCGTTATGTAGCCATCTCCAACCCGCTGCTGTATATGGTCATCATGTCCCCAAAGCACTGCCTACGGCTGGTGGCTGGTTCATATCTATGGGCCTTCCTGAACTCTGTGATACACACCAGCGGTTTGCTAAGATTATCCTATTGTGACTCCAATATCCTGAATCATTTTTTCTGTGATCTCAACCCACTTCTAAAGCTCTCCTCTTCCGGCACTGCCATCAATCAGCTACTCGTTTTCCTCTTTGGCAGTCTGATTGAGGTGATCAGCATTGTGACCATCCTCATCTCATACATCTTAATTATTGTGACTGTGCTGCGGATCCGCTCCACCGAGGGCAGGCGCAAAGCCTTCTACACCTGCACCTCCCACCTGACGGCCGTCTCTATGTTCCATGGGACAATTCTCTTCATGTATTTCTGACCCAGCGCCAGCTACTCGCTGGACACAGACAAAATGGCCTCCGTGTTCTACACGGTGGTGATCCCCATGCTGAACCCCCTCATCTACAGTCTGAGGAACAAGGATGTGAAGGACGCCCTGAGGAGATCAATAGAGACAAAATTGAGGGCCCATTTTCCCCCAAAGGGTGCCATAATAGGACAACCCAATCCTTCAATGGCTTCTCTGCACACATAGGGCTTGTCTGCACTACGGGGTGGAGCAATGCTGAAGCGATAAATCCACCAGGGGACAATTTAGCAGGTCTAATGAAGACGCACTGGATCGACAGACTGTCACTCTGGCTTTGACTCCGGTACTCCACCAGAATGAGATGAGTAAGGGGAGTCTATGGAAGAGTTTCTTCTGTCGACCCAGTGCAGTGTGAACCCTGTGGTAAGTAGATCTAAGCCATGTCAACTTGGGTTACGCTACTAACGTAACTCAAATTGTGTAGCTTAGATCAACCAGTCCCCGTAGCGTAGACCTGCCCATTGGCTCTGATTCAGAAAGTCCTTAAGCACATGTTTAGGTTTGTCTCCCTTTGACTTCAGTGGGGCTTAAGCACATGTTTAAAGTTAAACATGTATTTAGGTGCTGCTTTGAAGAGAGATGCGTTCCTGACTAGAGGCCTTATGTGCATAAAAAAGCCATGTCGGTTATTAAATGATGGTTTGCTCCCCTGTGCCTATAATAAAATACTTTGAAATTGATTTTTCAGTGTAAGATGTAAGAGGCTGATTTAAATATTGCTTAGAATTACTGCATAAAAGGGAAAAGTTCGCACTGCAACAATGGATTCATGAGCAATGACCAGGACGGGTTTTAATGTCCAAAAACGTTGACAGATATTTGTTCAATTAAATTTTGTGATTTTGCTTCAATCAGATCCACAGCCCAACTCCTCTGTTTTTTGGGAGACATTTGTGTGCGTGAAATGATATTCAACCTGTGTCTGTTGAAAGGGAGAATGTCGTGAATGCTCAGTGGGATCTGATATTTCTTGAGTACTCACATCAAGAGTCCCATACACAACTCTTTGTGAATTTAGGAGTCACACAATTAAAGACCAGGTAATTTAGCTGACCAAACATATACAGACACATTTTCAAGGATAGTCGTTGATTGTGAATGCCACGGTTATTGGGATCTCAACGTAAAAGACCTTGGACCTTATTTTCCTAAGTGCTGAGTACTTACAGCTCCCGTTCACCTCAGCTGGAGTGGTGGAGTTTCTGGAAATCAGGACCGAGGGGACTGAAGTTGGGCACCCATAAACAGAGGCTACCAAAATCACTGGCCATTGCTGAAACTTTTGGGCATGGCAAATTACAACAGTGAATACCAAAAGCACCACACACCTCACAGTATGTCCACGCTGCAATGTAAGCCCAGGGTTCAAACTCATGATCAAGTCAAGCTCTCTTCTATCTACACACAAATTGCACTAACCAAGGGCTCAAACCCACCGTCTGAGGACCCCACAGTGATAGAAGGTCTGAGCCTGAGTCAAGCTGAGACCCAGGTTTCAAGCTCTTTATTGGTTTGCAGTGTAGACAGAGCCACACTGGACTCATGCTTTGGGAGTCAGCCAAAAGTATCCCACAGGCTGAGTTTTTTTGTCCTCTGGATGATCAATTGTTTCCACACTGCACCACGAACAAAAAGATAGAGTGCCCACATTTGAGGAGTGTGCTAGGAAGTCTGGGATATGGGGGTTGGATTGGGGCCTCCTTAATGCCATGTGGATGCTGGAGCCCCTACCCTGGGGTTACAAATGAGTGTAGATTCTCAAACCCTATGTTAACAAACCCAGGGTCTGCTAATGCAAGTTCTACTTGCCCAGGGATTACATTGCAGTATAGACATGTCCTCAGAGAGTTAGTGAGTCACTGTGGTGTAGGTGTGCATGCATTCTTTGGCACAATGCGGCTCTGGTCTCAATTTGCACCTCCAGTTACTACTGTAAAAGTAATAATTATATTGAGCTATGAGCAAGTTTCAACCACATGCCAGGCTCCTTCTAGGATCCTTTGATTTTATGCGTATGACCTAGCAGAGCTCCCTCAGGAATGGAGAGATTGAAGTGGTCTGAGGAATTACAGCCTAACCCCTAGGCCCGCTGCCTTTCAGACCCATGACACCCAGTCAAACATTTCCCCTCTTTTTCATGCAATTTGCTCCCTTCTGCTTCCTGCTGCTGCCACCCGCTTTCTGCCCTCACCCAACCACAGCGGAGTTTTTATCTCGCTCTCCTGCCCAGAACACAGCTCAGACCCAGGGCAGGGGGAAAAGCAATTCTAAAGCTGGGGGGCCTGCTGCGTGGCCTACAGAAGCAGCGGTGTCCTAGAGCTGAGAAATGTGTAGGCAGAGGAAGGGGGCAAAAAACAGAGCCACATCCAGATACCTGCATCAGCCATCTTAAAAGAAAGCATCACCCAGCCCATCACCTAAGAACATAAGACTGGTCATACTGGGTCAGACCAATGGTCCATCTAGCCCAGTGTCCTGTCTCCCACCATGGCCAATGCCAGGTGTTTCAGAGAGAATGAACAGAACAGGGCAATTATCAAGTGATCCACCCCCTGTCATCCACTCCCAGCTCCTGGCAGTCAGCAGTTTAGGGACACTCATAACATGGGGTTGCGTCCCTGACCATCTTGGCTAATAGCCATTGAGGGACCGATCATCCAGGAACTTATGAAATTATTTTTTGAACCCAGTTATACTTTTGGCCTTCACAACGTCTCCCTGGCAATCACTGTCCTCTGCACAGCTCTACTGCTGACAGTTGAAATTCTTCTTTAGCACAGCAAGTATTGGCTTGTGGTTTAGGAACTGAGTTCCAGACCCGAGGTTGTTGTATAATTTTGTTGAAGTCGCTTGAAGTCAATGGAGCTACACGAATGACAGCAAATGAGGATCTGGCCCAGAAAATAATGAGTTCTACTGATACATCTTGTTTTTATTAGTTAGTTTATCCAAGGGAAGGTCAAGAAGTGACTTAAACATGCTATATACGCGCCTGTGTGGGACAAAGATTTCCAATAGGGTAAAAATCTTTAATTCTGCAGACAGAGGCATAAGATTCAGTGGCTGGAAGCTAAATAAACTCAGTCAAGATGAGGTGCACCTTTTTCTTAGTGAGGGTAATTAATTATTGGAACAAATTACCTATTACTATGGTGGATGTTCCATCACGTAACGTCTTAAAATCAAGGCAATATATCTTCCTAAATCATATTCTATCGCTTGAACAGAATTCGTGGACTCAATGGACAAATACTGGGTGAGGGTCTTGTGCCTGTGTTATGAAGGAAGTTCAACTCTAGATAAAGATATTGGTGCTTTCAGCATGGTTAAGTCACTTTAAAAAATCTAGGTTTCTATGAGTCTCTTTATGTCTTCCCAACACATCTTGATCTCTGACTTATGGACATACGCAACAATAACCCTCTTATCTTTGTTCAGAATATGACATTTATTTCAGCAGCTATTTGCATATTACACAGAAGTGTGGAAGTGGAGCCACTGAGCCAAAGCCTGTGCTTACTAGCGCACACATAAATCTGGAACAACTTCCTAGATTTCACTGGCTTTACCAATGGCATAAAAGCCTGATCCAAAGGTGCTGAACTCCATGACAGCTTTGCCATCGACTCCAGTGGGCTATAGCTCAAGGCATAGAATCTGCTGCACTACTTAACTCTTTCTTGTTGGGAAGAGTCATCTCTCTCTATAGCCCCTCCTATCCTGAGCCGGGAATTGCGTGTCTTGCCAAGATGCTCTGATACAATGCAAGGCTCTCTCTGGACTGGAGTGGCAGTCTCACTGGCTGCAAGAAAAGAGTTCCCAAAGAATGGCAGGTTTGGCAGCAAAAGGGTTAAGGAGCATTAAGTTATCTTCTACACACACAAAAATATACTTCTCTGTTAACCATGCCCATTGCAACTGACTTTCAAGGTATGTCTTCAGATGCTGGCATTTACATATTCCCAATATATCTTATTATCATCATTATGTTTATATCCAAGAGCTTATCTAGTGTTGCAGCAGGTGAACGAATACTTTGACCAATACTGAGAGCAAAAGGCCAAACAGAAAGGAAGGGTTGGTGTTCTGAGGACACATACATTGAAAGCTTGTGAGATACTCAATTGTTGCAGTAGCTGGAGCCATATATGTGCTTTAGATACATTGCAAATACCTTATTTATGTTGGTGAATGCTGATACACATGAGGTGTCCAATTCACTACTGCAGGAATGAGAGGTCACCCATCAGTAAGAGTCCGGTGATGTAGAAAATGGTTACCATTATCAACAAGAACATTCTTATAACTGAGCCATCGGGAGGCCTTTGGTGTGGTGTGTATATGTCCTTTCTAGCAGGTACCACACCTGACATTCACATCGCAGGGCATTTTTGCATGAAAAGGAGATAGAAGGGAGGAGAGTTGAATTAATAAGAAATTTGTTTCCTATGAATTCTTAAAGGCCTGCCCCTTCCTTTCCTCCTCTGTGGCAAATATCCGAAACTCTGGATTGAGACATGAAGGATTCCATAGGCCAGATGCTTTGAAAATGATATACTCTCTGATTCAGAAACAACCATTAAAAGGAAGAGAGACAAGCTATGGAATAGAGCTGTGGAAAGAAGTGAAAGCATTTGAAGAAAATCAGGGCCCAATTATGACATTTCTGCTCAGATTGAATAGACCTTAGTCCCACTGAAATCACTGGGGGCACTCACAGAGTAAGGTGATGTTCGGCATGAATACAGACAGCAGAAAGCGGTATCACTGGGAGCCAAGCGGAGGCATTTACGTATTCCCAACTGAGTTGTGGATTGATAAAGGATATGAGAGAGGGAATGAAAAGATCAGCAGGCATGGGGCGGAGGGAGAGGGGCTGCTGTAATAAACAGGGTCTAGCAAGCCTACCACTCATCTGAGCTCAATTTGTTGGGAAGTGGGTAAAAGGTCATAAAATATTACACTAGCCTGCACCAATGAATGTAGATCAAAAGTTTAGGAAGCGCAGAGAGGCCGGTTACATATAAGCTCACACCTCTCGCTAGGGTCCAACCAGCAACGACTCTCCAAAAGAAGCAGCAACTTCATTGGCATTGCCAGTGTCATGGCCCTGGAGAAGAGGAGAAGATAGGGAACTGCTGTGGAAGGACTTTAGTGGCACTTGCCCTAAGCTAGTCCCATGATAAGGAAAGATTCAAAGGAGGCAGTTCCCCCTCCTTCTGTGACCACTGCCATCCTGATGCATTGGGATAGAGGACAGAGCTGCCTTGTACAGCGTGCACTCCCTTGATGGCTGCAAACTCTCCTCCACTTTTGGAGGGGCAAGAATGCACCCCGAGGTTGCTCCAACGCATGGATTTATGCCACCATGTTCATCAGCACTGGCAGAACCCCAGTGCCACTGGAAAGCACAATCAATAGGAGTGGGGAATAAATCCCAGATCTCAAAGCCCACCAATCACAGTCAGTCTCCAGGCCCCTTCCAACCTCAGATTAACATCCCTCTTTCCCTTTAATCTGGGGCCAGTTCTTATATGCAGTTCAGGTTTGTGCTGCCTGGACTTATCCCCCAGTGCAGGTTCCCTTTGGGCTCGCTGTGCCACTGCAGTGGTAACACCTGACCTGACTAGCAGGCTGTGCAGTCCTTTCCCAAATGGCTGTCCCATCTGCCAATCAGAAGAGAGGCGGGAGCAGGGAGTTAGGGGTGGGTGTGACGGTGCACCCCATAGGGCTTTATGGAAATATGCTTATGAATGTATATATGACATAACTGAAATATATTTTATGCTACATATGCCATGTAACATATCTCTGTAAAGGTTATGATCTACTGAATCTATTTATCCTATTTGTATGCATGTATCATTTTGGTATTCGAAGTTATGAATACTGGCTGTGTACTTGCTTGATTTTTAAGTAGCCTTAGTAAAGCATTTGGTCAGCTTCTTGAGAAAGGAATGTGCAAATTAAGTGCCCAATCAAGAAACACTTAACGAACAATGGATCTTGGAAGGCTCCAATCCACATAAGAAGTCTTCCTGGAGACATTCAAGATAGCATCCGAAGAAGTGGGCTGTAGTCCACGAAAGCTTATGCTCTAATAAATTTGTTAGTCTCTAAGGTGCCACAAGTACTCCTGTTCTTTTTGCGGATACAGACTAACACGGCTGCTACTCTGAAACCTGTCAAGATAGCATGTGGGCAATGGCTTCTGCCTGTAAAAACTGAGTCATGCATGGACATGTGATTTACCCATGTGACTCCAAATCTCCATCTTGGAGCTGGACTTTGCATAGGAGAGAGGAGGGGGTCTTCACCCACATGAGAAAGTCTATTTAAACCCGTGGGAGACCCCTCCATTTTGCCTTCAGCTGGCTCAAGAGATAGCCTCACAACCCCCAAGGATATCTGAGAGAAACTGGAACAAAGGACAGTAACTACAGGGGGTGTGAGTGATTGCTGGACCCAGACTAGAAGGACACTAGTATGTAAAAGGAAGTTTACTGGAACACCTCTGAGGGTGAGGTTTTATCTGTATTCAGTTTTCTTACTGTATTAGGTTTAGACTTGCGTGTTTTATTTTATTTTGCTTGGTAATTCACTTTGTTCTGTCTTTTACTACTTGGAACCACTTAAATCTTACTTTCTGTATTTAATAAATTCACGTTTTTACTTATTAATTAACCTGGAGTATGTATTAATACCAGGGGTGGGGGGGACATCTGTGCATATCTTTGTATCAGTGTTATAGAGGGTGAACAATTTATGAGTTTACCCTGTATAAGCTTTATACAAGGTAAAAACAGATTTATTTGGGGTTCGGACCCCATTGGGAGGTGGGCATCTGAGTGTTAAAGGCAGAAACAATTCTTAAGCTGCTTTCAGTTTAAGCCTACAGCTGTTAGGGGACGTGGTTAAGACCGGGTCTGGGTTTGCAGCAGGCTAGCGGGTCTGGCTCAAACCAGGCAGGGCACTGAAGTCCCAAGCTGCCAGGGCAAGAAATCAGGGGCAGAAGTAGTCTTGGCACATCAGTTGGCAGCCCCAAGGGGGTTTCTGTGATCCAATCCATCAAAATGACAACTATCCATTTATTCCTACTCTTTGCTTTCTGTCTCTTGACCAGTTTTACAGGCACTAATCCACTCAAACCTGCCACCTTAACGTCACTTTCACAACGTTTTTGTGTTTTGGTCATTTTGTTTTGGAAATAGAGTTCCTACAAACCCATGTATTGGGGAGAGGAGCTCAGGCGGCAGCCTGCTGCTTCATCCCTCCCCAGGCTGCCGGGACACATGGAGAGCGCCTCTACAGTGGGAGTGCTGCCTCCTCACTTCTGAGCATCCCCACCAGAGATGTCCCAGAAAAAGGTGGGGGTGCTTGACTCCGCATGCCCCGCCCATACATTGTCTCTGCTCACACCATCCACTGAAAAGCGCCTGGCAGTCTGGATTTGGCCTGGAGATAAAAAACAGATATGTTAGCCCCAGGCTGAACAGATCCCTGTTGCCATGGCAACCAAATGGCCGTTACTTCAGGCTAAGTAAGACACCTGGGGTCAATTAAAAACCTTCTAGAAATCAGTTAAGGAAGGTAGGTTGATTGAGACAGCTCAAGCCAATCAAGGGCTGGCTGGAACCAATTTAAAAAAAAAAGCCTCCCAGTCAGTCAGTTGCACACGTCAGGAGCTGTGTGAGGAGGACACGCTGTGGGAGAACTGAACAAGTACGGACACCATTGGGCACCAGGGGAGAACCCTGCTGGTACAGCGGCAAAGGGCAGGGAGAGGTAATCCCTCTGCAATTCTCCCCCGCTAGGGGTAGAAAGACCAACTTGCAGGGTCTAGCTTGTTGCCTTCATGCCCAAAGAGGCCACTAGAGACTAAGAGATTTACCCCCCTCCTTTAGCCGATGATGAGAGTGGCTAAATCAGACCACAGTATGTCCCTGAAGTAAGGGGACTAGACTGAGAACTGTAGTGAGCCACTGAGGTGAACACAGAGAACCGGAAGTTACCAGTCCCCTAATAAGTGCTAATTTATGAGAGGGTGCACGTGTATATCACATCACAAAATAACTAAGTTAGAAGAATGTCAAAAGTTAAATGTGGGCTGATCTACATAAAGAATAACAGCCAGCTTCTTCTGCCAGTTACTCCTATAGCGCAAGTGGGAGAGGGGGCATGTGCTACGGACCCAAAGATCCTAGATTTAAACTCTGACCATGACCAGGCAGGAAAAAATATAATGTGTGCTCATATAATCCCACTGCAACTGGCCCCACGGTGCTGAAATGAGGGTGCATGTTACACTCCCCAGGATCAGGCTTTGCTGCCTTCCAGGAGAAATTCATTCCTTGAGTTCTGACCTGTCCTTATGGAGTTTCCTGCAGGTGGGGTCTCCACCACTCTTGAGCTGCAGGAAGGGCACTCAGCACGGGCCCACTCTGCCCAAAGACCCTGCTGTGTGAGCTCTATTGGATCCCCCACCCTGTGTTTTAAAAAGAGGAGATCCTATAGCTCACCTTCAATTGATTAACCAAAATAAAGCGGGAAAACAAACAAACAAACAAACAATGACTCAAACAACATCTCAAACTACCACTAAATTTGCTATTTCACAATATAAAACCATGTCTAGAACTATGTTTATTCCAGCGTCCTCCTATAAGAACAATTGTAATAGTGACATTTCCTAAGTTTTGGGTTTAACTTTTTACATTCTTCTAACATAGTTATTTTGTGATGTGATATACAGGTGCGCCCTTTCATAAATTAGCACTTTTTAGGGGACTGGATGTTTCACCACATTGCTAATGGGCTGCAGAGCCTTTCACTCTGAGGTGACGGGGTGAATACAGCCCAGCCCAGTAGGGACTGAACGTTGATCCCTGCTAATGGATGTTTAGTGGCATCCAGGAGTTTGGTGCATCTCAGTTCCAGCTCCCACGTTCCAAACTCACCACCACGCTGTGCACTCATGGAAGGCTTGGCAGAGAGTCCAAGACCTGCCTGGGCCATGGCTACTGAACTGCCTCCTGTTGCCCCAGAGAGTGAGAAGCCAGATCACACGCTCAAAGAGCCTAGGTGCACACCTGCTTGTGCACACCAAGTGATGAGCACTCTATAAATAGTACAGATTAAGTGATGTGCTAAAGCTAGAACCTCAGTGTACTTCAGTGGGAGCTTTGTGCATGGAGCAGCTGCAGAATTAGAGCCACAGAATTCACTCCAGGACTAAGAGGGGTTGTTGTCTGCAGATCTGAAATGAAGACGTGCAGCAAACCTGTCGAGTAAGAAGGGTCATTCGTACACAGTCACTTCACTGAGGACTCTACTGCTTTTACCTTACCAGCTTTCAGAAGTTCCAGTTCACTTTTCTGGGATGAAGCAGCTACTGCAACTCTGCTTTGGTTCCTACGAAGGCAGTTGCTGAAGTGAAGAGAGAAGGATGCTGCAGGAGCTGAACCCTGGCTAGAAGAGACTGGGGCAAGGCGTGAAACTAAAAGTTGTGAGAAATCACATGACTGGGGAAATGGAAAGGAAAATTCCACTGCAAGCAAGGCCCTCTCCTTCCTGAGTGGAACAGGAGCACTGACTCTCCCAACACCCCTCCAGGAAACTCGGGTGATGAGCTCCAACACATCCTGGAGGTGGTGAACCCAGCTTGGAAGGGGAGATACCACCAGGGGAAGAAACAAACATCCACACGCTAATGCTACACCAACATCCCTTTACGTGGGAACCAATCCCAATGGCCCTTAGTTGGGACAGGGAGAGGAAAGCACCTGACATTGACCTTATCTACAGCTACCCCACAGTGCAGTACACTGCCACCAGCTCCCTCCAGGCTTAGCACCACCAGTCTGAGCAGCACCCATGCATGGAGCATGAGGCACCTTACCCCAAAAAGCCTGTGAGGCAGGCAGGAGCAAAACCTACCCCACAACGAGCTTCCCTAGGGCAGAGGCAATCCTGTCTGCCTCTGCCTGGGAGGTTCTGCAGGGAATTGGACAATCAAAACAGGTCAACACATGACAGGCCCAAAGGCAGTTGGGGAAGGGAATGTCCTTTGGGGGGGGGCTGCTCCCAAGCCTATGGGTGGTGGATGGTGATCAAAGCTAGTGCCCCTCTGCCAGGCATGGCCAGAGTAGGTCCACAAAAGGAGGTGGCGAAGTGAGAGAAGTTAAACCTGCACCATTCAGCCTGGAGGCTCCGTCTTAGACTTCCCTCTCTTGGTGAAGTTGTGGGTGCTTCACACATCAGATCAAGAGCTGTAACTAAGCATTTTAGTGCCCAGGGTAAGGAAACATATTTGCATCCCCTAGATGTGACATGTTTCAAATCCTCCCTTTCTGGGATGTGGAGAAGGGATTTGAACTTGGGTCTTCCTACACCAATGCTCTAACCAGCAGGCTACAGAGTCATTCTGAAACTCTCTTCTGGCTCAACAATTAGCCCTTGTCATTCATAATGGCTCAGACAGGAAGAATGACTCCACAGAGCAGTGATTACTGCTCTCTCGGAGGAGGTCAGAGACCCGATTTGATGAAATTCATTCATCTCCCAGCCATAGTAGCTGACCTGAGTTGGGCATCTGAGTGTTAAAGGAAGAAACAATTCTTAAGCTCTCTTCATGTGTCATTATATAATGCCTGCATCTGTAATTTTCACTCCATGCATCTGAAGAAGTGGGGTTTTTTTTACCCATGAAAGCTTATGCCCAAATAAATCTGTTAGTCTTTAAGGTGCCACCAGACTCCTTCTCGTTTTTGAGGATGGGGTTCTGTATCCTGGGAAGCAGTGTCTTTGAAAATGATTTGGTGGTCATGGTGGATAATCAGCTGAACTTGAGCTCCCAATGTGATGTTGTGGTCAAAAGGGCTAAAGTGATCCTGGGATGCGTAAACAGGTGAATATTGAGTAGGAGTACAGAGATTATTTTACCTCTGTATTTGGCCCTGGTGCAACTGCTACTGAAATCCTCTGTCCAGTCTGGTGCCCACAATTCAAGAATGATGTTGATAAATTGGAGAGGTTTCAGAGAAGAATCAGAAGAATGATTAAAGGATTAGAAAACCTGCCTTATAATGAGACATTCAAGGAGCTCGATCTATTTAGCATAACAAAGAGAAGGTTAAGGGGTGGCTGGATTACAGTTTTAAGTACCTAAATGGGGAACAAATATTTAATAATGGGAACTTCACTTTATCAGAGAAAAGTATAAACATGATCCAATGGCTGGAAGTTGAAGCTAGACAAATTCTGACTGGAAATAAAGTGTAATTTTTTTAACAGTGAGAGTAATTAACCATTGGAACAATTTACCAAGTTTCATGGTGGATTCTCCATTGCTGACAGTTTTTAAATCAAGTTTGGATGCTTAATTCTGGGGACATTCTCTGGCACGTGTTACACAGAAGAACGGATTAGATGATCACAATGGTCCCTTCTGGCCTTGGAATCTATGAATCTATGAGTTAAAACTCCTTGTGGCAAAGCTCTTGGGTTCAGTGGAACACACAATCCTTCACATCCTGCCAAGGTGCAGTTCCAGGAAAGGCACATTTGTACTGGAGATTAATAAAAATGTTTATCTGACTGAGCAACTTAGTATGGTAGAGCAGTAGTGATGTCTCAGTTAAAGTTTCCACTAAAATGGGCTTCAACTTGGTGATTTTTGTGTTTGTTAAAGAAAAATTATGTATTCATTCCCACTTTTTCAGGATAAAATTTCTGAGTGAAGCTTGAGTTTTCTTTGGATTTTTAAGTAAATCTATTAAGTAGTTTGCAAGATCTAATCAGATAAAAACTGGCTTAAAAAAACAACAACCAAGGAGCTGATGAAAAAGATTATCTCTAAAAAGAGACTCATGGATTTGCATACTCCTATGTCTAAAAAATGCAGAGTGTTTAAAATCAGAAATGTATACATAGTGAGCATTTTGGGGGTCTCACTGGTGCTATGTAATTATTTTGTTAAAATATTGGCATTATTTATCCTAAATTAATGCACATAAACTGATGTAATCCAACAGGGAAAGTGGTTTACATGACTACTTCCATTGGGTCCAGTATGCAGATGCCTTTCTGAACAGTTCAGGAGTGGAATACTATATTGCCTTTTGTCATATGCCCTCCTAATGTTTTCCACATCTGAACCTTGTGGCTTATATGAGGCATGGGGCTAATATGATGCATGGGGAATGGGTTTTGCTAGTCATGGTGTTTTTGTATTGAATTGAAGAAAATCTTCAAACCTAAGCATGAGTGAATTCACAAAACTGTGCAGAAGAGATGGAGGTCAAGAACAGGGGAGGGAGTTTAGTCTGATATGGTAATGGTAGTGGCATCGAATAGGTAGAAGGAGGTGCTGAAAGGTTGGGATCCCTACTGGAGACAGAGTTAAATTTGCAGTTTTCTGAGGTGTATGGGGATTGTGGAAGGGTTAAGATGTGTGTCTCTGGTTGGAGGAAAAGCGGTTGTACAGTGTTCATCTTAACTTTTCAGTTCTTTGCTTTTCAAGTTTTGTGTTAGCTGTGTTTTCTGTAGATCATCCAGTGAGCATGCTCTGATCTCAGCCCCTGCCTCCTCAGGTCGCAGATCCACGCACTCCACATGTGCTGCCCTGAAAGGGCTAGATGCCATCAGCCCCTCCTCCCCAACTCCTGCTGCTGTCTTCATGGTGCTTCTGGAGAGAAGGGGGCAAGAAATTAATGTGAAACAAAAAGTATTTGTCTAAAAAAAATAAAGGAGCCGGATCTAATGGGTGGGTTTAGCCACATATGCCTTTCCTTGCCAGTTACCATTGTATTTTCTCCTGTAAGTTATTATTCAGAATTTACAACATGACCTCCGAAATAACAAAAGTTTCTGTTTGGGAATCCCTGTCTTCAGAAAGCCGTTCAGATCAGATGTTCATTTTGTGTTCCAGGGAAGGGGAAAGCTTTTCATAAGCTCCTTTGTAAGCCAAAGCTGAGTGATGTCCTGGAAATCAGCCAAGAAAGTCTAAAGAATGGAACTCCTGAGACATTTGGAGATTTACTCTGGTATTTCCCAAGGAAACTGATGGCTCAGCTTCCCGGGACATACTGGAGACAGCAAAGCCTGTGGAGGTCACCACCGAGCTGATCAACTACTACAGGAAAGCCTATGATCAGAAGATAGTCATGGCGGTGCTGAGAGCCATTAACCTGAGGGATCTGTTGGAAAGACTCATCAATGCAGCAAAGGCTGGTGAGAATCTGCCAATGGAGAGGACAGTGGGCAGTAGCTGGCTAGAAATAATGTATCCATGGTGGGTGTCCTGAGTGTTGGTCGAACTATTGTGTGTTTGAAGGAGGAAGGGAAGGGAAGGTTACTTCACTGACCGAGGTGTTGGCTCTTTCAGTCCTGGCCAAGCTGATCACGACTCTCTTTCATAAGCCAGGAAAATCATGGGTCAGATTCACAAGTCTGGAGTCAAGAATTCTTTCGGGTGCCCAGAACTTCTTGATGAGTGAATGTAGTGAACTCCTGGAATGCAGGCACGCTGTTGATTGGTGGGTGCTGGTGGAGTGGCTATTTGAGAAAGTTTCCCAAGTGTGTATGGTCTTTTCAGCGCAGTAGGATGACAGCATTTTGCAGTGCTTGGTGCTGGATTCTGTTGCAGGTTGTAGGCCCCTTAGGCCTGATGAAGCAGTTTACCACCCTGGATAGCTTGTTGGGGCAGGATTTGGAAACCTGTCTTGTTACCCGGGGTTCTGTCAACCCAAAGCTCTTGGTAACTTTGACTCTGTGTAAGGTGGTGTCAGGAAATAAACCAGGGGAGACACGGCCGTCCGACCGATAGATGGCCGGCACAAACAGGACAACACAAGAGTGCTCTCACTTAAAGCTAAACTTAGTCTCAAGCACTTACACACGTCCTCAACAGGTTTAGTAAAACACCCCCAACCCTTGATAATTACCAAAGCTGAGTGTGGCTCTCCAGTGACACAGCGGCAGGCGTCCGGTGGCCAAATCTTCCGTCTGCCAGTGGGGACTGCAAGAAGTATCCAGAGGGAGAGTCCAAAAAGAGCCCAAAAGAGTCCCCAAACAAGTCCAACTACCTCAAACTTCCCCCCCTTATTTATACATTAGTAATAGAATGACATGTCCCTTAAAGAAAATTTGCTAAGTAAGCAGTTTCAATGGTCAAGCAAGAGGCTCCTTCTGATTATTGATTAACTAGGTGTGGGTTTTTCCAGAGTTTGCAGCCTTGAGACCCCAATAGACGTTCCTGGGACACATCCTGCTCTTTTAAAATGCAGGTATCAGCAACTTCAACACAATTCTTATCAGGAAGGACGTGGGGTCAAGCTGCCCTTTCTGTGGCACCCCAAACCCCCCCTCCCCTCCTGCCATGGTCAAGCTGAGACTGCTGAATAGGCTGCTTTTAACAATAAGCCGTAGTGGTTTCAGGCACTTTACTGATTTGGCAAAATCTCCCCGTACAGTCTGGAGACTGACAGGAAGTTTCCCTTGATCTGTAACTTGGAGGAATTCTTTAATTTCATCCCGTCTGATGAAGCCTTTTTTTCTCCCACTGGTGCTGAATTTCTGTCCCTCTCTCTTCATCTGCAACAGGCGGTTAGAAAACCAAGGACACCTGTGTGGGTGATGGGGAGGAAGGCGTTTTTACTGGTATAGCTTGTTTTCTTCAGGGACGGGCTATAGTAGTAACAGCCCAGCTTCATCAGTATAGCTGCATCTGCAAGAGGAGCACTTTGTGAGTATACTGTAGCAGTATCGCTGCATACCGGTAAAGCACTCCTCGGGTAGACATGGCTTCAGAACTGCTAATGGAGACAACAGTCCCTACCATTGAGCTTGACCTCACTATAGATTAGTGCTGAACATGGCTTCTGAAATGGTTCCTCCCACGTCCAACAGAACAAATTCCCTCTTGTTATTCCCTCAACCCCTTATTGTGAAGGTCTGTTAATTGCTTTCTGTGTAATAACCACTCCCACCTCATCTAAACACTCGGAGCGTGGCTTGTATGCTGGCAAGCTGTTCCTGAGTGGCCCAGGTGGTAGCTACAGCAGCAAAGGATTGTGAGGCGCCCAAAGTTACAGGGCAGGGGTGACATGACCCCACCCTCTGGATTGCATTCTGGAAGTCACATGGAATAGCTTTAAAAAGAGCTCCTTGTGCTGTGTGAATTAGATTCATGTTTGTTGCTACTTTATTTTCCTGTTGAGATTCTGATCCAGTTAACACCATTGTAGTTAAATTAAACAGCATGGTAGGCTGATTAGGAGACACGATGATCTGATTTCACAAATTGTAATGGAGGTTACACATGCAGTGATGTTCTTTCCCTCTTGATCAGGATGCATACAACCAGCAGAGTGATTCACTCCTTTAACAGGAGAAGAGAGGGCATGTTGACATCCATCACTCAAAATGTACAGTAATACCCATTGGAAGGAATCATTTGAATTATTCCTACACTGGGTTCTAAATTAACAGGAGCTATTCAAGCAAATTTTATGATACAACAGGAGATTTCCAAGTAATGAAATCTTTATTATTGAATCCAGCTCTCTTTACAGCTCTCCAAGGCCAGACAAACAGCCAACTTCACCCCGATTGACCAGTTTCTTACAGGGATTGCAGGAGATGTGGGTTTTGGGGAGGGATCTGAATGAGAAAAGAGGGTAATGGCTTTGCAGACCAGCACAGGAAAAGCATGTCATAAGTAGGGGGTTGAGTGGGGAAAACAGGCAAATATAGAGACAATCTTGGCAATTAAGCTGCAGGTAATAAGCACAGCAGTTGAAAAAGTTTCACTTTTCACTTCTCCCAGGCAGTCATTTCTCCTTCCAAAACAACGTGAAGATAAGCAAGATAAGTTCAAAGTCTGGACTACTTTGTGCAATGTGCACAATGTGCAATGCAGCTTCTTTAACGAATTCCCAGTGGCAATCTCACTCCCCCATCCTTTCTCTTCTGCTAGATTTTACTCTCATAGATCTGCATAAGTATCATCGGTGTGTTTTGCAATTTCCATTCTCTCTCTCCGGTCACACAAGCACAGGGCAGTGATAATGCCAGGGCAGGTAAATTCCAGCAGAACAGAGATGGAATTGGATAAGTCCTTGGTGTGGGGGGGTTGCTTTGAGATTTAAGTGAACTGCTCAGGTTTGTGGATATGATAGTGGAGAATGGGGGTGGGGGAGGGTTGCTTTGAGTTGTGAGCGCATTAGAGAAAGGTGCTAGTTTCCAGGAGAAAGCATTTTGGGTTGTTTGTTTGCAGGTGCAGATTCCTGATTTTTTTCTGCTCCAGGAGTCAGCTCAGGTAATGTCTGAGGAGGCAGTGCAATATCATCTGCTGGAAACCCTGGAAGATCTGGGGCAGAAGGGGTCTGGGAGTTCAAGTTCACACTGAATACAATCAAAGTAGAAGGTGGTTATAACTCAGCTTTCTGGGACATACTGGAAACAGCAAAGCCTGTGGATGTCACCAATGAGATGATCTACTACTATAGGAAAGCCTATGATCAGAAGATAGTCATGGAGGTGCTGAGAGCCAACAACCTGAGGGATCTATCGGAGAGACTCATCGATGCAGCAAAGGCTGGTAAGAATCTACCAATGGAGAGGATAGTGGGCACTGGCTGGCTAGAACAAATGTATCCAGGGTGGGTGTCTTCAGTGCTGGTCGAACTATTCTGTGTTTGAAGGAGGAAGGGAAGGGAAGGTTAATTCTCTGAACGAGGTGTTGGCTATTTCAGACCTGACCAAGCTGATCATGACTCTCTTTCACAAGCCAGCAAGTGTATGGGTCAGATTCACAAGTCTTGAGTCAAGATTTCTTTTGGGTGTCCAGAACCTCTTGATGAGTGAATGTAGAGAACTCCAGGAATGCAGTTAGGCTGTTGATTGGTGGGTGCCGGTGAAGTAGGTATTGAGAAAGCTTCCCAAGTGTGCATGACCTTTTCAGCGCAGTACGATGATAACTTTTTGCAGTGCTTGGTGCTGGATTCTGTTGCAGGTTGTAGGTCATCAGGCCTGATGAAGCAATTTACCATGTTGGATAGCTCCTTGGGGCAGGATTTGGCAACTTCAGTGGAGGCTAAGAAGTTTCACTTGGCCTGTAATACAGCCTCAGCTAATGCTTGGAGGAATTCATTGTGTTTTATCCTATCTGACTCAGTGTTTGTTTTCTGCCATGGGTGCTTGAATTTCTGCCCCTCTCCCTTCATCTGACACATCTGACCACATACAAAATGTTGGGGGAGTTACACATGGCGTGATGCTCTTCCCACCCTGGATGCTATTCATACACCCAGCAGAGTGATGTGCCATTAACGGAAGGGGCAAACTGGGGGAAATTGGAGAGCAGGATGTACAAATTGTACTATCAAAATCATTCCCTTTTCTGTTAGAAGGAAACGTTGGATGGTGCCACTATTGTCCCTGCTCTTTTCTTCTGTGTTCTTCTCACCTAGGGTGACCAGATGTCCCGATTTTATAGGGACAGTCCCGATTTTTGGGTCTTTTTCTTATATAGGCCCCTATTACCCCCCCATCCCCTGTCCCGATTTTTCACATTTGCTGTCCTATTCTCACCTGATAGATTTTGTTCCAATGGCCTGACTTAGTTTTGTCTTGGTTTCAGGAAGGACCAGTGGAGTGTTTTGTGGGCGGGTTTCCATTTGGGATTGAAAGCGAATGTGCAGCAACTCTTGTTTGCATGACTGGAGGGAGCGCTAGGCAAGAAGGGAGGGGGTTGATTTGAGGTGAGTGCTTTAGAGCCCTTTAGTTTCAGTTTTGCTCTGATTATTCCGCTATTTTTTTTCTGTGAACCATTTCCTGGTTTTGTCTCTCCTCTCGCAGGCTGCTCAGAGAGCTGAGGAAGGAGATGCCATGGAGAAAGCAGTGAGCGATTGCTTACATGACATTCTTGAAGAGCTGACAAAGGATGAGCTCAAGCAATTCAAGTTCAAACTGAACAAATTTAAGCTGAAGAGGGACTATGACAATATCCCCATGGGTAAATTAGAGGACGCATCACCTGTGGACATGACTCAATCCCTACTCAGCTACTATGGAGAGGACCATGGGACGGAAGTGACAGTGAATGTGCTGAAATCTATAAACAGGAGAGATCTGGCTGAGAAACTCTCTGAGACACTGAGACCTGGTAAGAAATAACCTAGGGAGAGCTCTGCCCTGCACAGTGTGTGCGTGTGGGGGCAGGGAGGAGGAATTGTATCTCCTTCTCTGTAACTTTGATTTTCAACATTTGCTCTTTTTTTAATAATATTTATGGACATAAATAACTATTTGCTTTGTGCTGAGGTGATGGCCGCCATCTTGGCTAACATACTGGGGACCAACCCGTGGACCTCTAGTGCTAAAAGCACAAACTGCCAAAGCTTCATAAAATGGAGCTGTAACAGTCTGAGAGAGCAGGCAGAGAGGTGAGACGTGTAACACACATTCACTAGTGAGTTACACTGACACTGTGCTCCACCCTCTACACTGCACAGAGAGGCAGGGATGGTCCTACCCCAAAAAGTGTGAGAGAGAACATTTCCCAGCCAAAGCAGGAGCATTATTAGAAATGACAGAAGAGAACAGAAATCGCCCAGATTTTAACCTGTCAATCTTTAATTCAGAGCCAGGTTTCACTCACCATTTTCTGACTCCATTCCAGGCTCCAATTATACCTCCAAAGACTTGCAGGTGCTTAACTTTACACACAATGATTCCAGCTCAGAACTGAACTAGTGCTGCAAAGTCTTGTAATTGTACCATTAGTCATACAATATTTTGTGTTTTCGTAAAGCCCCTGCTTCTTGAGTCATGTGATTATATGACTCAATTTTGTTTAAAATATAAAGTACAGTTCTAATTCTCATGACTGCAAAGAAAAACTACAAAGTATAAACAATAAATGCTCCAAAAGGCCAATTAAAATGTTTTTTTTAATCTCATGTTTTTAAGACAGACAATTATGATTTTTGAGGGGCCTGACTCAATTTGTAAATGCTTTGGTTTGGCAACATTGCAGTGCTTAAGCACATGTTTAACTTAACATACTGACATACAATTGACTTCAGCAGCATTACTTACAGCAGAGGTTTTCAACCTTGGGCCATGGCTTGTTCAGGGTAAACCCCTGGCGGGCCGCGAGATGCTTTACCTGAGTGTCCGCAGGTACCGCCGTTCGCAGCTGCCGGGCCAATGGCAGCTGCGGGAAGCTGCTGTGCCCATAATTCTGATCTACGATGCAGTGGGGCTCCTGGAGCCTGATTTATCTTTGATCCTGGGAAATTCCACTGTGGGGACAGTGTTGAGTGGAACAATAATAATAATAATTAATAATAGTATTTCTTTATTCGTATTGGGTCCTGTGAGATTAGGAGTTGAGAATTCTACTCCCAGCAACCCCATAGCACTTGTTAGAGTATTATTTTAAAGAGGCACCAGACTGACCTTTCCTCATTCCCACTTTGTGCCTATTCACTTGCATTGGAAGGAGAATCAATAGGTCTCTATCAACTCAGAAAGTAAATTGAATTAAATGCATTCCAATAATCTCTCTTTTCATTTGCTTCTCTTGTTAGATGGTTTAACTCCAGTGCCAGAACTTCAGCAATCCCCAAAGCCAGGGGACAAAGACCGTCCCAAAGGTATTTTCCTCTTACATCCCTTTGGTTTTACCTTTACTTAGCACTTCTAGTTAAAAAAAATGCAACACTGGTAGGTTTTAAATCCTGAACCAGACCATGGAGTAGCTGTTCTAGAAACTCTGACGCTTCTCAGGGGTACCAGGGCTGTGAGGCACCTTGTTACCACCTGCCCTTAGTGTGAGGAAGCCTTGTCTGTGCCTGCCAGAGGCCAGCTGGGCTGTCCCTTTGCAGGTTAGCAATAGGCACACGCCAACCCCTGAGGCTTCTGAGTGTCCATCTCTAGTGTCCAGCTCCTGATCCACTGGACACTCACAGTATTCCCAGATCCTCTGTCCCCCAAAGGCACAGAACAGCACCGCTTACAAGTTACGCTATAGAACATAGCTCCACTTAACACACAGCACTTAGATTGGTTTACAGAGAAAGCAAGTACAAGTTTATTTAACAAAGAACAGAGATTCAAATGGTTGCAAAGAGAAACATTGGAAACAAAGGTTTATCTATAAAATAAGATAGCAACTCGCTTAACCCGAACTTAACTATCAAGACAATTATGTCATAAGAGCAAAACCTCACTCAAAATCCCTCCAGCATATTACAGCCAGCTGAGATCTTTCATTCATGAAGCAAGTCCATGGTCAGTTTACTTCATACATGAAAGATATTTTGTCTCTCTTGGCATTCTCCTGACATACCAAACTAATTCTTTAACCTTAGATATAAACCAGACACCATCTTGCTGTCCACTCCTTCCTGTAGATTTTGTGATCTCTTCCTGACTTTGCAAAGTTGGTAATGCCATATGCAAATAGACTTCCATTGTAAGACACACACAATGGTCAGCTAAGAAGGTAAGTGTCTCCTATCCCTTGTCTGAACAGAACCTGTTTATCACTTTCTGGTGACCTGGCTTACATACCTTTAAGAACTCAGTTTTGGGGATACATATGTAGGCACCCTTTACTAGATCAGCCTCTGAACTTAATTGGGAGTGGTCCAGTTGGGAAGATCCTGAGTGCTGCAATCCAGCCTTGGAGATTACACCTCCCATGATGCCTTGGGAAAGAGGCAGAGAGACTTCTAGGGATCAATGCAGGGAGAACATGGGGTGGGTTTCCATTTTGGAGAGGAGCTGAGCTTGCTTTATGGAGCTCTGTCCAAACCAGGAGCTGCTGCTAAACTGGTGCTAGAAAGCCAGAAGCTGCTGCTGAGGGTCTGCTGGGGCTTTGATCAAGCAGGAATCTTCCCTGGAGCTACTGAAAATAGCCAAGTCAGTTACAAATGCTCTAGCAAGTGTTTGTAACCCATTTAACACCTTGTGACCCAGTTCAGTGATCTCATGAGTTGGTAAGTGTGTCAACTCTGGTTTGCTGGAAAACATCTGATTGTAACTTTGCAGCACTAATAATATTTCTGCCCTTTCAACTGGTGATAACGTAATGTAGATCTCAATGTTTTCCAGAGTGTAATTATCTTGGCATTCAGCCATGAAAGCAGTGAGGTGGCATTCCTCAGTTTCCCCTTCCACACAGCAGACCAGGTTTATTATGGGGCTACTATAAGGGCTACTATAAGGTGGGTGCATAACTGGCTGGATAAACATCTTCAGAGAGTAGTTGTTAACTGTTCACAATCATGCTGGAAGGGCATAGCAAGTGGGGTTCTGCAGGGGTCTGTTTTGGGACTGGTTCTGGTCAATATCTTAATCAATGAATTAGATAGAGAGTACGATTATTAAGTTTGCAGATAATACCAAGCTGGGAGAGGTTGCAAGTGCTTTGGAGAATAGGGTCATAATTCAAAATGATCTGGACAAACTAGAGAAATGGTCTGAGTTAAATAGGATGAAGTTTAATAAGGGCAAATGCAAAGTGCTCCACTTAGGAAGGAACAATCAGTTTCACACATACAGAATGGGTAGTGATTGTCTAGGAAGGAGTACTGCATGAAGGAATCTAAATATGAGTCAACAGTGTGACACTGTTGCAAAAAAAGCAAACATGGTTCTGGGATGCATTAGCAGGAGTGTTGTGAGCAAGACATGAGAGGTCATTCTACCGCTCTACTCTGCATTGATTAGGCCTCAATTGGAGTATTGTGTCCAGTTCTGGATACCACATTTCAAGAAAGATGTGGAAAATTGGAGAAGGTCCAGAAAAGAGCAAAAAAAAAAAAAAAAAAAAGATAAAAGGCCTAGAAAACATGAGCTATGAGGGATGACTGAAAGAATTGGGCTTGCTTAGTTTAGAAAAGAGAAGACTATGGGGGGACATGATAGCAGTTGTCAAGTAACTAAAAGGGTATTACAAGGAGGAGTGAGAAAAATTGTTCTCCTTAACCTCTGATGATAAGACAAGAAGCAATGGACTTAAACTGCAGCAAGGGAGGTTTAGGTTGGACATTAGGAAAAACTTCCTAACTGTCAGGGTGGTTAAGCACTGGAATAAATTGCCTAGGGCGGTTGTGGAATCCCCATCACTGGAGATATTTAAGAGCAGGTTGGATAGACATCTAACAGGGATGATCTAGATGATGCTTAGTCCTGCCGTGAGGACAGGGCACTGGACTTGATAATCTCTCAAGGTCCCTTCCAGTTCTAGTTTTTCTCTGACTTTTATGATTATGGTTTCTCTGCTGTGACAAGCTCTAAGTCTGCTTACAAGTATTAGTTGTGAAGCAGCATCGCTATAAGAGTCCATAACATACTGTGTGTTCATAATTACCTCGTATTATTTCCAAGGGCTCTTTCTAAAACTTGTGCACTTTGTACTTTTGACATTACCATCAGGTTTTCTATCACAGCTGAGCCTTTACAAGGCTTTTCATCATACAACACCCTCTGTTTAGACAGTCAGTCGGTGGGTTGGTTTGTTCAATACCCTTCCTGAACCTTGGCACATAATTAACCGCTGGCTTTTCCTTTACTTCACTGTTCCCCTTAGCACAGGCTTTTAATTCAATCATATCATTGGGGATTTGGTATTTCAGGGTCCAGTAAGGTAAGGAGGCAAAGGAATCCTGCATAATGACAGGCCCATTATGGGCTGTGCAGATGCAAAAAGCCCACTTCCCTCTTGGGGTTAACTTGTGGCCTTCACCCTCAGGACTGAGTCCTCCCACCCTGCAGCCTTTTCTGGA
The DNA here is from genome assembly GCF_011386835.1 of Chrysemys picta bellii. NCBI lineage: Eukaryota > Metazoa > Chordata > Testudines > Emydidae > Chrysemys > Chrysemys picta. The sequence continues at coordinate 5,831,501 of NC_088794.1, forward strand.
GGGTTGTGACTTGAGCTCCCTTGGTTAAGAGATTCTACCTGCTGAAGCTGTGAATGTTTCTGACAGCACCTCTCAGCCACTTCCTTTGTGTTATCCACGAGGGGGAAGCTTCCTCCCCCCATCAGCAAAGTAATTTGCATTTTCTCAGAAACACAGCTGGCTCTTTGCATGCTCAGCCTGCTGGCTCTTTGGTTTTAAATCCATAGTCCTTGCAGACTCAAAGACTGGGTTCTGTATTAAAGAGATGCAGTCAATTTCCACCAGCATGTCAAAACTGGGATTTGGAGTGGAGGCTTGTCTGTCACCCTTCCTTGTGTCCCCGGAGAGCTAGCTGTGTGATGCTTCCCCCCAGAAAGGTCAGCTACACAGTCCCGCCTTTGTGCCTGAGTTACGGGTTGCCTGCCTGGGTGGACAGAGGCTGAATCAGCCCCTCTCTCATGGGCATTTTCCCACAAGGGACCAACATGAGGATATTCATGTGCTAACCACGTTACTTCCCCAAAATGCTGGCTAGGCCAAACCAAAGGATTACAGGGCTGCCTATATCCTACAAAATTCCTTTTCCCATATTCCCTTTCTGAAATTCCTTCCAAGTCACCTTCCTCTGTGGGATGTAGAGTGAAGTCAGATGGACATTACCACAATTTTTCAGGTGAGCAGTCAGCAGTTGGAACAAGTTTCCCAGCAGGCAAGCTGCTGCTACTAACAGACAAATGTTTGAGGGCATTTCCCTCAGCTAGCAAGTTGCTATTCTCAACAACCAATGGCTTGAGGGAATCCTTCCTCCCTTCACAGTTCTCCTCGCTGACACCAGGTAAAGCAGAGGAGTCACATCCATACTTTGCCTGGGACTTAGTTAGAATATTAACCTGTTTAAACATAGCTATAATGTTATTACCTATCAAAATATCAGTGAGTAGCACATTTCTAATAGCAACCATTATATAGCAGTCAAAAAAGCAACTGGGATAGAGGGATAGAGAATAAGACGGAGAATATCTTATCGCCCTTATATGAATCCATGGTACACCCACATCTTGAATACTGAGTACAGATGTGGTCTCCTCATGTCCAAAAAGTTATACTGGCATTAGAAAAGGTTCAGAGAAGGGCAACTAAAATGATTAGGGGTTTGGAACGGGTCCCATATGAGGAGAGATTAAAGAGGCTAGGACTTTTCAGGTTGGAAAAGAGGAGACTAAGGGGGGATATGATGGAGGTGCATAAAATCATGAGTGATGTGGAGAAAGTGAATAAGGAAAAGTTATTTACCTGAATAATACAAGAACTAGGGATCACCAAATGAAATTAATGGGCGGCAGGTTTAAAACAAATAAAAGGAAGTTCTTCACGCAGCGCATGGTCAACCTGTGGAACTCCTTGCCTGAGGAGGTTGTGAATACTAGGACTATAACAGGGTTTAAAAGAGAACTGGATAAATTAATTGAGGTTAAGTCCATTAATGGCTATTAGCCAGGATGGGTAAGGAACGGTGTCCCTAGCCTCTGTTTGTCAGAGGGTGGAGATGGATGGCAGGAGAGAGATCACTTGATCATTACCTGCTAGGTTCACTCCCTCTGGGACACCTGGCATTGGCCACTGTCAGTAGACAGGATACTGGGCTGGATGGACCTTTGGTCTGACCCAGTATGGCCGTTCTTATGTTCTTATATCACCCTTCAAATTTTCCCATTCAAAGTGGATTTTAGCCAGAGCCACACTCACCAAAAATTTGGCCAAGGCTAGAAGATTTATACTTCTGCCAGGCAATCTCTCTATTTCCCTTACAAAACTTTCTTTAACCAAAGTAACATCAGATGCAGTATCGTGCCACCTGATACATTTAACACCATTCACTTTTGCACTTTTAATAAATGCTTCACTACCATCCCAAGGCTCAGTTGTAATATATTTTCCTCCTCCACAATTTCCTCTGAGACTAACGTAGTAGCATTAGCATTTGCAGTATTAGCATTTGCACTCACAGTAGGAGTTGTGGGTGCAGATTGTGAGGTGGTTTTTAGTTGTGAGCAATTTGTCTTTATATGGCTGGGGGGTTCCACAGTGATGGCAAACAACCAACTTCCCCCTGGATAAGAGGTTTTAAAATCTCAGCTCCTTTGAGGTTTTTTTTAAACAAAGTTGAGATTAGGTTTATTCTTAAATGTTACTGTTAGAAGAAAAAAGAGCAGGTCGACCCAGAGGCGGATTGAGTAGATGGGATCTTTTATTACGATACTTGTTCCCCTTGACCCAATTGTTGAGTAAGCACTGGATTAGTTACAGCACACTCTTTTTTTAAATTTAAGTTAGTATGTAAACACCTATATTTGGTACAACACCCCCAAAACCCTAATTAAATAATAGACATGCCCATACAATTAGTATACCCACCCCTCTCTATTGTTCACAACATTACGCATATTATACGGGCATTTTTACCTTGAAAATACATTTCTTTGCAGTAATTGTAGCCACAAATTCCCATAATCAGCAGTTCACAGGGGAGGGAGGAAGGAGCCATGACCCCGAGCTCGTTTATGTAGCTGGGAAAGTATCTTTTAGATCCCCACATTCCTTATGCAGCTGTGAGCTTATCTATTCCCAACACGCTGAAGGGGAGGGCGAGGGATGACACTTATATATCAAGCGAAGAAATGGTGCCTGCCCGTGACTTTACTCCCCAATACCATACCAGCACACTAGTGGTTTCCCAGGTCTCTACTTAACCCTTATATATCCCAACAGTTACATCCCTTTTAAACATCTGCAGAGGCACTACCCTTTCCCTGGGGTTTGTGTCCTTCATGAGCTCTTGCCTCAATATACTCATCAGCAATTTCTGTTGCCTTTATGTCACTGGTGACTCCCCACAGCAATTGCTCCTGTGCTATTAAATCGAACAGCTTGTCAAAGCTACCATTGGCCACCGCCTCAGTTACTGACTTTTTCGTATAGCCGTGCATCTTATGCCTGTACTCTACTGGAGTGATATTGTCAGACATTCTAAGATTTCTAAATGTCAAGTGACATGACTCTGGGGTGACTTTAAACATTTCAATACCATTTCTTTAGAGCTTTTATACAGCAAAGACTCACCGGTCTCCATTTCCTTAAGCACTTGTCTGGCTTTTTCAATTACTTTGGTTAAAAGAATAGGCATCCATTTATCTCGTGGAATCTTGTAGCTATCATGCAGTCTTTCAAAGGTGGAAAAAAATCCTCCATACAATCAGTCTTATAATAATAAGTTACCTTATTAACAGTTACTGCCCCTATCTTTATGTAGATTTTTAAGGTCTTGTGTGTTCAGACCCTCATATGAGTGTGACTAACTCATTCTGACTAAAACTCAATATTAAATTTAAATGTTAAATTGGGTTGGGTTCTGATCTCAAAGCCCAGTTGACCTGTGCCGTGTGAATCCTGCTGACTACACTAATTGTCATGCTGCCTGGAGTGGCTCACAGCTCAGAGTGCGAAACTCAGGTCTGACTGTCAGAAATCAAGGCAGACACCCCAGAGTGGTGGTGTATTCTCTCATTAGATTTCACCAAGCCAGTAATAAGTGTACTCCTGGATCAGTATATTAGTTTTACCATGAAGTCACAGACAATCCTCTTTAGGCCCCCTAGCCTCCTTTTTATCACCCAGAAAAACTGAATGTTATTGTGAAAGGTTGTTAAAACCAAATTCACCATATATTAGGTTACTTCCAGCCCCAAAGGGCCAGTCATATACCTCAGGCCAATATATACCTAAGGATCTCACCAAAAAGAATGCTGTTGCCCACCAGTTCTCAAACTTTAGCAAACCAAGGACCCCATAGTGTTTTAAAAAATTTCCGGGGACCCCCTGCCCTGCCTCTTCACTAAGCCCCGTCCCTGCTTGCTCCATTCCCCCTTCCTTTGTCGCTCACTCTCCCACACCCTCACTCACTTTCACCAGGCTGGGGCGGAGGGTTGGGATGCAGGGGGGGGGGTTAGGGCTCCAGCTGGGGGTGCAGACTCTAGGGTGGGGCCTATGATGAGGGGTTTGGGGTATGGGAGGGGACTCTGGGCTAGGGGTTGGGATGTAGGGGCTGAGGGCTCTGGCTGGGGGCATGGGCTCTGGGCTGCAGGATGGGACTCTGGGCTGGAGCAGGCGGTTGAGGTACAGGGGGGTGAGGGATACAGGGTCCCGGCCGTGCTTACTGTGGCTCTCAGGTACTGTGGCTGCCAGGTCCCTGCGGCCCCTAGGTGGAGGTGCAGCCAGTGAGGCTCTGTGCACTGCCCTCGCGCCTGTAGGTGCCACACCCCAGCTCCCATTGGTCGCATTTCCCAGACAATGAGAGCTGCAGAGCCAGCATTTGGGTGGGGGCAGCACGCGGAGCCTCCCTGGCTGCCTCTGTGCTTAGGGGCCACAGGGAACTGGCAGCCACTTCCAGAAGCCATGTGGAACCAGAGCAGGTAGGGAGCCTTCCTGGGAGGGAGGGGGAGGAGTTGAGCAGCGGGGCCCACACACACTCTGGAGTTCCATTAACCCCGGTTTAAGATACACTGCTGTAGCCAATCCTTTAGAAAACTATGTAAAGGTTTATTAGCTAAGAAAAAGAAATGAGAGTTATTGCAAGGTTAAAGCAGATAAACTACATTACAGATGAATCAGAGTTGTAGTCCAAATGATACAGAGCTGTAATGTCTGCTAGCTTTCATTCAGTTCCTCAGGGTTTCCCAAATAGCTTTGGGGTCCTCCGTCCAATTGCAGAAGGTTCCCCCTGTAGAACCCAAGCAATCTAGAGATGCAGGATCATTCCCACTATATAGGTGTTATAGCTGAAACCAGTTTGACTAGTGTTCTTTGCACAGCATGGGTCTGTAGACTTCCCATTGTGGAAGACACAATGACCCACTCTTTGAAGTTAACAATCTACCTCCTCCGCATACATGAGTAATCCAGTTATACTGATTTACATAATTCAGTTGCTAGCCATTCATTACAATAGAGGTGGATAAGTGGAAACAATACATGTATCATTCATCAGTATTCATACATTTTACATAATAAATACATTGTCATCTCTATACTAACACAAATTATTGTTCTAGGGTCAGTTAAGTATAAAGATAGCACTCACGGGTAAACTTTGTGTTTACGTGGCACATGCCCCAGTAATAACATTTACACTGTGTGATAACATCCTCCTTTGTTCCATTATAGCAGCTTGATACAACAACATTAGCAACCAACAAGTTCATAGACAAGTGGATACAATAATATTAGTATTTCCTTCTAGAAATACTAGGGCACACATAAAAGCAAATAAACAACAGGCCCCATCCCCAAGCCCATTAATTCCAGCCCTTTGCTTATGCTTCTAAATGAGTCTTATTCCCTTCTCAGGACTCAGGCCACTTTCTCAGTGGCTGGAGGGGGTGGACTCAGGCCCACCCAGTAGTCCGGGTCCCAATCCAGGGATCCTACAAACAGCAGCACATACTACTGCCTCTAGTTCACTACTGCTATTCCCTAGGCCTTTTCCAACATAGCCCCTTTTTTATTCACTCTGCCTGCAGGACTGAATTTCTCTACTCCTCTTTTTCCTCCCCAAAGGCCATTGCCACCATAACCCTTCTTCTGGGTCTTCCTTGAGCTCCAATAAGCTCTGGTAGCAGCCAGAAACTGACCTGCTCAGGCCCTTTTAACTGAGCTTGCTGAACTCTGATAGGCTGCTTCCTTGCAGACTTTCTCGGAAGGCCTGGAGGACCCACCTTCACTGCTCCTTTCCTGGGGCAGGATGTGATAGGAGTGAGAAACCTCCAGTATGGGGCCTCAAAGGACCTGGTGCACCCCATCATAAATATAAAGACACAGGCACAGTTTTTTAACAGTTGCCTTTGATTTCAATGCCTTCATTTCTGGATGCTCAGCTGGAGAACCTTGGGCTCCCAAAATCAGTCACCCCAGATCAGTGGCCACTTTTGGAAATGTGGTGTCAGTCAATATATGGGCCAGATTCATGCCAGGGTTAGACGGGTCAGTGTAAACTCTGCTGCTGACCCCAGAGAATGAAACTGCAAGACTACAAAGTGTGCACAATCTCAGTTACTCTTGGGGGGTCCCCATAAGTGTCTGGCACCACCTGAAAAACTGGAAATTAATTTAGTTTGTTCAGCATCTTCTCTTGATTGTTTCTGTTGGCACAGCACCTATAGAGCCCTCACAAAAATTCATAGATTCATAGATTCTAGGACTGGAAGGGACCTCGAGAGGTTATCGAGTCCAGTCCCCTGCCCGCATGGCAGTATCAAATACTGTCTAGACCATCCCTGATAGACATTTATCTAACCTACTCTTAAATATCTCCAGAGATGGAGATTCCATAACCTCCCTCGGCAATTTATTCCTGTGTTTAACTAATCATAGCTGCCCAGTTCCACTGGAGCTTCACAGATCCTCGACTCTCAAAGGAATAGCACACACTATCTTGCAAAAACATTGGAAACAAATAGTTACAAATAAAACAAAATCATAACAGCCTTTCAAGATCCTAAAAACTTAGCTCACAAGGCATCCCCCTATTTCCCACAGGATAGCATACCCCAAGTCCTCTCTGGAGCATTTTCGATCAACATGGCTGATATCCCCCCTTTCATAAGATCAAGCACGCTGGCAGCTTGTCTTCACAGATTGAAGGATGCACCCCCAGATATACTAGACTAGACCTTTGATCTTCACCTGAAAATAAGTTGCCACCCTCTGCTGTTTACCTCTTCTTATTAATTTTCTTCTGAAGTCTCCATCTGACTTTCATTAACACTTGACTCACAATGCTAATAACCTTCTATTGTAAGACACACAATAGCCCACCAGGGTGATATGTGTTCCCCATCTTCTGTCTGTAGAAGTTTCTCTCAAGGCACACTACCTTTGAATGAGCTGCCTGTGATAGGGTAGGGGTACTCCATCCACTGCGGGTTGACTGCACCCCATGAATTAGTCCACTGGACTGTCCTTGGCCTCAGGCCTGTAATGCCTAATGGTCAGAGTGAATGGAGATGCCCCTCCTCTCAGGTTGTAAGGCCTAGTGATTGGAGTCAATAGAGTTGCCCTTGTTCCCAAGGCTGTAAGGCCTAGCAGCTGGAGTCAACAGAGTCACCCTGGCTCTCCAGGCTGTAGGGCCTAGCAGCTGGTGTCAATAGAGTCGCCTTGGCTTCCAGGGCAATAGGGCCTAGTGGCCACAATCAATATGGCTGCCTGCTCTCTCAGGGATGAGTGGCCTTGCGACCCATTGGGAAAGTGGGCCGCCACCTAGGGGTGGGTGATGGCTGGGGTAAGGGGTCCCAGCCCTGGGCCGTGGCAGAGGTGGAGTGTTCTGCCACTGAGCCAGTGGGGCCAAAACGGGAACATGCCGGCTTCATGCAGGACTATAGCTAGTACCCCCGGGCCACAAGTCTCTTGGAGCTGCCTTTGAGGCATCAACGGGGTCTCTAGGCTTCTTGGCGTGTGCGGTTCCCTGTGACTCCAATCTCTCTCAGGCGTCTGCAGGTACTTGGGGATCGGTCTGGGTCTTGGCACCTCTGGCTTCCACGGATAGGGGTTCCAGCTGCTCCCGGGATGGAGTCAGCGCGGAGCGTCCTTCCTCCTTAGCAGTCAGCCCAGACTGAGCTGGGCTGCTCCTTTTTATGTCTGTGTGGAGAGTAAAATGTGCTGTACGTTCTAAATAGCATCTCTCTTCCTATTTTACAAATGTCCTCTAACAGTCCCCCAGACCTCAGTCACATAAAGGGTTTGTTCACCCATCTTAACTCTGTAAAGATGTGAGACAGATTGAATAGTGTTACCTACATTTTCTTGGAAAACATAAAATCTCCCTTAGCTAGTGAAGATCACCTCTGCTTCCCTATGATGTCTATATGCCAACTGTTACTCGGTTGCATGAACTTTGCTTTTGCTGATAGCTGTAAAATAGGGACTGAGACCTGGATCCACAAAGATACTTATAATAAGGAGTCCTGTGGCACCTTAAAGACTAACAAATGTATTTGGGCATACGCTTTTGTGGGCTGGAAACCACTTCGTCAGATGCAACCAGCCCACAAAAGCTTATGCCCAAATACATTTGTTAGTCTTTAAGGTGCCACAGGACTCCTCGTTGTCTTTGATGAAACAGACTAACATGGCTACTCCTTGGAAAGATACTTATATGCCTAAACCATAAACTTAGGCACTTAATTCTGGAGTTTAGGCATCTGGGTACCCGTTTTATGCTCCACTGTGATCTACTGTGACAGGTTCACTCGTTGGGACCCCCTTGGGACTGTCACCTGATGTGCTGAGATACCACTGAGCCTAACCCTTCTGCCAGCATTGGCACCCCTTAACAGTAATACAAGTTTATACTTCATATGCCTAACTGTACACATAAGAATGATACTGGCATACAAATAGGATGACCACATCCAGTAGATTATAATTTTTCCATTGATATGTTACAAGAGGTATTTCACATAAAGCATATTCCAGTTATGTCATATTCATATTCATAAGCATATTTTCATAAAGCATATGGAGTGCAACGTCACACCCACAACACCACCACCGAACAATTTAGGTGACTGAACTCACTTAGCACCTAAGTTTTCAAGATAAAAGTTCCCATAGAGTCTAAGTTTCAGCCTATGAGCACATGTACTGCTCCTTCCTCTAGACATATGGACACTTATCTCTCATCCAAGTCCCAGAGTAATTCACAAACCAGGGGAAAACAGGCATTTGGCTACCTGAATTATGTGCAGGGGCTAATCTCACAGGCATACTCGTTGTGTATTGACTGGATTAGGTCCCATTCAAAATCACTCTAGATGAGGAGCAGCTGGTGACCTTTTAACTTTCACAACAGCAGTGAGAACAATCATCTAGATCAGGGGTTCTCAAACTGGGCGTCGGGACCCCTCGGGGGGTTGCGAGGTTATTACATGGGTGTCGTGAGCTGTCAGCCTCCAGCCCAAACCCCGCTTTGCCTCCAGCATTTATAATGGTGTTAAATAGATAAAAAGGTGTTTTTAATTTGGGGGGCCGTTTGCACTCAGTGGCTTGCTGTGTGAAAGGGGTCATCAGTACAAAAGTTTGAAAACCACTGATCTAGTCTCTCCTGTTTAAGCTGTTCCACTGTGGCTAAATAATGAAAGTGATTGGAGCTGGGAGACTGGACCAGGGACTTCCATGTGCATGTCCTAGCCCCAGGCTCTAGAGTCATTTTCACTCCCTCTGGCCCAGCGACTGTTCCACTGTGTATAAATACATAAAGAGACATTGGGCCACAGAAAATGAAATCAGGAGAATGTCTCTGCAGTCCAGTGGTTTAGGGCACCCACCTGGGAGAGGGGAGCCCCAGGATCCAATCACTCTTTCTGCGTTTATCCACAGTCTTCGCATGTTAAGGGCTGTTATAAAGAGGATGGTGATCCATTGTTCTCCATGTCCACTGAAAGTAGGACAAGAAGAAATGGGCTTAATCTGCAGCAAGGGAGATTTTGGTTAGATATTGGAGAAAACTTCCTAACTCTAACGGTAGTTAAGTTCTGGCTTCCTAGGGAGGTTGTGGAATCCCCATAATTGGAGGCTTTTTGGACAATCACCTGGGACCATCTAGGTTTATTTGGTCCCACTTCAGTGCATGGGGTTGGAATAGATGACCTTTCAAGGTCTCTTCCAGTCCTACCTTTCTATGCTAAGGGCATGTGGCATCAAGATGCTGTGCACTCCTAGATATCCCATAAAGTACAATACTTAGGAAACATGGGTTTGAGTCCCAGCTCCACCAGAAACTTCCCATGTGGCTTTAGAAAACTCATTAAGCCTCTCTGTGCCTCAGTTCCCCACCTGTACAGTGGCAATAGCGGTACTGTCAGGATAACTACAGTAAACTTTGTGAGCTGCTTTGCGCTCTACTGATCTCCAGAGTGTTTCCTGAGGAGTGAGTGCCAGGTCTTGTTATTAGTTAGTATAGTCCTAATCAGGAAATGGCAGAATTGTTTGAAATCATTTTGATTCTGTAGTTTTTATTTTGTTTAAATTATTCATTATTGAACATGTCAAAAAAGTAAATTAAAAAAGAAAAGAAAACAAGGCCACAAAATAAAACCACAAGAAGTGAAAGAAGAGTAAAGTTGCTCAGTAATTAGAAAGATTGTATTGTTAATTGAAAGCACTCAGTTTCATTAAAGGGTTAGAGAGGTTAAAGTGTCCTATATAAAAGAAGAATATATCTTTGTTTTATAGAGAGACAGAGTTAAAGAACACTGCCTATTAAAATCTAAGAATATATAGGATTGCTGACAAGTTTGTAGGTTCTGTAAAGCTGTTACACTGTAAAAGTCTCTTATCTGCTACTCTTAACAGGAAGAGAGAATGAGAACCCAGAGAGGGCAACAGCCACGGCCTCAGAGACTCCTGAATGGGAAGTAAAAGATGAAGCCACATGTCCAATTTGTTTGGATTATTTTAGCGACCCAGTGACTATAGACTGTGGGCACAGCAGCTGCGAAATCTGCATCACTACATACTGTGAGAAATCGGAAGAGGGAAATCATGGCTGTCCCATCTGCAGATCAAAGATGGAGAAAGTGAATTTCAGGCCTAACTGGCAGCTGGCCAGTCTAGTAGAAAAAGTTAAATGTAGATTGAAACCAGGAAAAGAGGAAAAGGAGAATCTGTGTGAGAGCCACAAGGAAAAACTCAGCCTGTTCTGTGAAGAGGATGGGGAATTCATATGTGTGGAATGTGACAAATCCGCACTGCACAAAGCGCACACAGTGGTCCTCATTAAAGAGGCTGTCCAGAAGTATAAGGTAAGAACCACTTTGATGTTGATTAATTAAATCCTTTTCTTTTCAGACTAATATGAACTTTCCTCTCAGGGGAGTTGACATTTCTGAGGCTCTTTCAGAACAGCAGAATCTCTCCTTTTCCCAGATACATTCTTCTAAATACCAGCTCCATCGAAATCTCTGTTCTGCAAGGCACCTCCTTCCAGGCAGGTGAAGGTAAAACTGGCCACTAAGGCCACCCTAACCTGCCAACATCAGACTTTTAATTTAGGGACTGTGTATCAGGAATTGCCAACCAAATAACTCCAAACTGACACTACCTCAGGCCCGCAACAGGCCTACCAGATTTCCACCCGATCTGAATGTGCTTGTGAATTTTAGAGCACTTTGAAAAATGGACTCAAAACTGACATATTCCATTGCACTCTTGCTTCTGTATCAGAACTGGCTCACAGTCTAGTAACTTCTGAACCTTTGCATTGTGCAGCTTGTTTTTGGTGGCATTCACAAGTGGAGATCAGGGGAAGTTCTCTGATGTGAGTTTCATTTAGATTCTGCATATATTTCCCCCTCGACTATGGGCAAAAACATGGTTAAGAAGTGAAACATTTTTAAAGCTGGTAAATTTTGCGGGGGCTGTATGCCCTGGCCTGTGGGACCAAATCACCCAAAATGGGCACTGCTAACTGCACCCCTGGCCTTGATATGGCAGAGCATTTCCAAAGCAATCTGTAATAGCTGTTGCTAACTAGCTATTATAAGAAAAGATCCTGGAGATTTTAAGTAACAGTAAACACTTATTACTGAGAATTGTACAGATAGATACTGCTGGCTTCCCTGCCTGGCTGCAAGTGCCCGTAGTGTGTTTTCTGCTGCTAAGGCTCACTACATAAGGTTGTATGTAGAGGGTGAGGAGGAACATTATGAGTAACTTTGGTCCCTGCTCCAAAGTTCCTACTATCATTACCTTTCACCTTTAAAAAAATACAGCACTTACAATTTAACTAAATTTCATTTTTTAACTGTATCAATATAATTTAGCATCTGTACTCCAATCTGGATCCCTAAGAGTCTACAGTTAGTCTTGGTATCTAGCAGGTTTTCTTATCACTCTACCTTTAGAGGTAATCACAGGAGTATCAGTCAATGCCCCATTTTTGTTCTGTGTTCAAGCTGACTTCTTGAGATTCAGTAGAGTGGACTGATACTGCTTGTATTTCTGAGATGTATGTTAACACAGTTTCCATTTGTTCCATATTTTCAGTCTCTTCCTGCATAATTCTTTTAGTGCTCATTGAATCCCTTCCCTTTCTTCTTTCCTGTCGCACCAAGATAAGCGCTTGAAGCAGTGTGTTTGTCAATCACCTTTGCATGTTTCCATTTTCCTTTGTGATTAACACAAACACTCCCTCTCTTTTCCAGTGGTAATAAAGGCTTTGTACCTTTGTCAAAGAAAAAAAATTCTGCTTTGCTTGTCTGAATTTTAGGCTAGTTTGTGTGTCTCCTTGTATCAGGTTGGGTTGCAACAACTTTGCTGAAGTCAGCAATCTGGTCCATGAGGAGTTGAGAAGGTGAAGAGGTCAGTTTGAACCTTCATGTGGTAGCACTGGTTCCTTTTGATTTTTGTTTCTGAAGATTTGACCTGTTGCAAGACTGTACCATGTCCACAATTTGACTACACATGTATTGCCAATAGACAGCATCTCAAGTTCTTATTTTACACAGCTCTCATGGATAATAGCCAAGATCTGTTTTCTTAGATTTGCCAGTATGGTGATTTTGTCACTGTTAGAGACAAGTACATCTTGCATGTTTAGTTCCTCTTTATATGACCAGTAAGTACAGATATGCTCTGGTAATTCAGGTCTCTTGCCTCGGCATCTTGGCAAATTGTTTGTCTTAAGCTTCGCAGGACAACATTATTTGAAGTAGCAGCTTGAAATTCCTTCAATTTCTGTTCAGAAATAAGCAAATAAGACATCATGTAACATATTGCAACATCAGCTTCCTCGGAACTTACTCCGGCATCATGCAGTATGTATGCTCTGGATACAGCACCAGCAATTGCTAGCTCTTACCATTGTCTGTATCCAATTTCAGGTTGATATTTGTGGAGTGTTAGCAACCATCTTTGAACCCTTGGTGAAGCACTGTACAAAGGTTTTCTGAAAATGGCCTCAAGAAGCACGGGGCCTGTTTCCACAGTTACTTTTTCCCCCGTAGATAAACTGATGAAATCGAGTCTAGCCAAATACTGTTGCCAGTGTTCCTTTTTCTATCTGGGCATAGCTCTGTTGTGAACTTGTCAGAGCTGTATAGGCAGAAGCAACAGGAACCCTGATTTGCAGCAATACAGACCCTACTCTGGCAGGACTTACATCCACTGACACAGTAACAGGTTCTTCGACGTTAAAGTATTTCATCATGGGTGCCTTTATAAGCAGTTCTTTCAAGTGTTCATATGCCACCTCATGCATTGGCATCCAGGCGAACTTTGAATCTTTTCCCAACAGTTTTCTTACCGGAGTTGCTACTGTTGACATGTTTGGGATAAATTTACCAAGGTAAATAACCATTCCAAGAAATCTGCAATTCAGCCTTGCAGGGTCATTGTGGCCATTTCAGTGATAACGGAAGTTTTTGAGTTGTCAGATTTTAGACCTTCTTTTGTCAAGTGATACCCCAAATATTTTATCTCTGTCACAGCCAAATTTGCATTTGTTCTTGTTAGTCACAGGTTCTTTTCATGACACCTGTCTAGAGTCTCCTGAGCCTTTCATTATGGGAGAGGGATAGCTCAGGGGTTTGAACATTGGTCTCCTAAACTCAGCATTGAGAATTCAATCCTTGGGTGAGGGCACTTAGGGATCCGGGGCAAAATCAGTACTTGGTCCTGCTAGTGAAGTCAGGGGCTAGACTCAATAACCTTTCAGGGTCCCTTCCAGTTCTATGAGATAGGTATATCTCCATTTATTTATATTTATATTTTATGTTCTCATCTGCTATTTTCCCAGACCGATGTGCCATCTATATAATATGCAACACCTTGCAATCCTTCAAATGTCTGTTGGATCACTCTTTGGTATGCTTTAGGAGCTGAATAGATGCTAAATGGAAGTCTGGGAAACCTGTACCTGTGAAATGGAGTGTTGAACATACAGAATCTAGAACATTTGTTACCCAGCTGGACTTGGCAAAATCCACTACTAGAATCTAAAAAATGAAAATTGTAGATTTTGCTAACTTGCTGGTGACTTCTTCTACTGTAGGTATAAGAACATAAGAATGGCCCTACTGGGTCAGACCAAAGGTCCATCTAGCCCAGTATCCTGTCTTCCAACAGTGGCCAATGCCAGGTGCCCCAGAGGGAATGAACAGAACAGGTCATCATCAAGTGATCCATCCCCTGTCGCTTATTCCCAGCTTCTGGCAAACAGAGGCTAGTTTCATCATCCCTGCCCATCCTGGCTAATAGCCATTGATGGAGCTATCCTCCATGAATTGATCTAGTTCTTTTTTGAACCCAGTTATGATCTTGGCCTTCACAACATCCTCTGGCAAGGAGTTCCACAGGTAGACTGTGTGTTGTGTGAAGAAATACTTCCTTTTATTTATTTTAAACCTGCTGCCTATTAATTTCATTTGGTGACCCCTAGTCCTTGTGTTATGAGAAGTAGTAAACAACACTTCCTTATCTACTTTCTTTACAACAGTCATGAGTCTATAGACCTCAATCATATTTCCCCTTATTCATCTTTTTTCAGAGATGAAAAGTCACAGTCTTATTAATCTCGCCTCATATGGAAGCCGTTCCATACCCCTAATCATTTTGTTGCCCTTTTCTGAACCTTTTCCAATTCCAATATATCTTTTTTGAGATGGGGCGACCACACCTGCACACACTATTCAAGATGTGGGTGTACCATGGATTTGTATAGAGGCAACATGATATTTTCTGTCCTATTCTCTATCCCCCTCTTAATTATTCCTAGCATTCTGTTCACTTTTTTGACTGCTGCTGCACATTGAGTGGATGTTTTCAGAGAACTATCCACAATGACTCCAAGATCTCTTTCTTGAGTGGTAACAGGTATTTTAGACCCCATCATTTTATATGTATAGTTGGGATTATGTTTTCCAATGTGTATTACTTTGCATTCATCAACATTAAATTTCATCTGCCATTTTGTTGCGCAGTCACCCAGTTTTGAGAGATCCTTTTGTAGCTCTACGCAGTCTACCTGGGTCTTAACTGTCTTTAGTAATTTTGTATCATCTTCAAATTTTGCCACCTCACTGTTTACCCCTTTTCCAGATCATTTATGAATATGTTGAATAGGACTGGTCCCATAACAGACCCCTGGGGGACACCACTATTTACCTCTCTCCATTCTGAAAACTGGCCATTTATACCCACCTTTTCTTTCCTATCTTTTAACTAGTTACCAGTCCATGAGAGCACTTTCCCTCTTATCCTGTGGCATCTTATTCTGCATAAGAGCCTTTGGTGAGGTACCTTGTCAAAGGCTTTCTGAAAATCTAAGTACACTATATCCACTGGATCCCTTTGGTCCACATGCTTGTTCATCCCCTCAAAGAATTCTAGTAGATTGGTGAGGCATGATTTCCCCTTACTAAAACCATGTTGACTCTTCCTCAACAAATTACGTTCATCTATATGTCTGACAATATTATTCTTTATTATAGTTTCAACCAGTTTGCCCTGTACTGAAATCAGACTTGCCGGCCTGTAATTGCCCAGATCACCTCTGGAGCCATTTTTAAAAATTGGCATCACATTAGCTATCCTTCAGTCATCTGGTACAGAAGCTGATTTAAATGATAGTTTACAGACTAGAGTTAGTAATTCTGCAATTTCAGAATTGAGTTCCTTCAGAACTCTTGGGTGAATACCATCTGGTCCTAGTGACTTATTGCTAACAATCCTAATTGTGGCACTGAGTTTCAGTGTCAATGAGATTGGGGTGGCAACTTGTGACATACTTGGCTACAATTGAGACCGGTAGGGGGGATATGCCCCCTGCCCTGCAACCCTGGGTGCCTTACAATGCCTTGCTGTAGTAGCTCCCACCTGGGCCACTCACAAATAGCCAAACAGAGTGCAAGCCACACCCTGAGTGTCTGTGTAACTGCAGCTTGCCAGTTACACCCTTGTTCTCACACCCCAGTCCCAGATTTCCCCCCAGAAATGTATGTCCTGTAATGCCCAGCCCTCTCCTGGACAATACAGATATTTCAAGTCCGTTATTCCTTTAAAGGAATAATACACAAGCTTATTATCTTAAATGGAGTTACCCAGACACTTCAATTTAAACATACCGGATTCGATAAAACAGTAAAAAGTTTACAAACTACAAAGAAATCTTAAAAGAAGACAAGTAATGAGGCAGAAGAGTCAGAAATTGTTACTAGAAAAATAAAGATAAAACACCTACTAATGTCTAATTTAACAAACTATATGAGATTCAAGCAAATTTTCTCACCATATGCTTCCAACAAGGCTACTGACCAAACTCTTCATGTCAGGACCCCTCCCTCAAAGTCCAGCGGCTGTTTCCTTTTGTCTTCTCAGGTGCACAGAATGTGATGGGTAGGCAGAGAGAAAGAGAGAGCACAGTATCTTACAATGTGTGACCCTTTTTTATATACTTTCAGTCCCCCTCTTGAAAAATATTTCCATCTGGGATCAAGGGGACAAAGTCTGTGTGGAAGGAAGTTCCCTACTCTTTCTTCCACCTGTTTGAGCTTCTTCTTTTGGTTTCCCTTCCTCCTTTGTGACTCTGGTTAATGCTTAAATTAAAAATTAAGGTACACATACATTCTTGTTCAAGACAGGTCTGTTTGACCAGTTTGTTGCACATCAGTTTTGAATGTGACACATGGAATTCTTTTATAGCATCAGCCTGATATTCATAACACACATGCTTCACACCCCCAGGATGTGCCAGCATGCTTCTGGATGATGTTAATTGTTAGAGGGCTTTCCCTTCATCCTCTCCCCTGGATCTTGTCATGCAGACAGAAAGCAGAAGACCAGAAGTCCAAAATTCAGTCAATGCAATGTTTATTGGGATTAATTTCCCGCAAGCATGTCCATAACTCTGATACCACAGAGCCTTATTTCCCAGTGTCCCGTCCCCCCCTCCTCAGCAGGCATAATTATACCTGAAATGCACGCCCTTGGTCTCACCCCTTACAATGTATGGTGATGTTCCATAGTGGGGGGTCATGGGTCTGGGGTCTTCTTCCCACCTTTCTTGTACCCCATAGGAGGGGTATGGAGTGAGTTGTGCTACAGTCAGGGGCAAGCATTTCTCTGGCCTTGTAATGTTTTATATCTTCCCCCCAATCCCCTCTTGCCCCTCTCAACTGGTTGCTTGACCTTGCCTTATGTAAGAACGGCCATACTGGGTCAAACCAAAGGTCCATCTAGCCCAGTAACCTGTCTTCAGATAGTGGCCAATGCCAGGTGCCACAGAGGGAATGAACAGAACAGGTAATCATCAAGTGATCCATTCCCTATCTCCCATTTCCAGATTCTGGCAAACAGAAGCTAGGAATACCATCCCTGCCCATCCTGGCTAATAGCCATTGATGGACCTATCCTCCATGAATTATCTAATTCTTTGTTGAACGCTGTTATAGTCTTGGCCTTCACAACATACTCTGGGAAAGAGTTCCATAGGTTGACTGTACATTGTGTGAAGAAATACTTCCTTTTATTTGTTTTAAACCTGCTGCTTATTAATTGCATTTGGTGACCCCTAATCACCTTGAGATAGAAGTTGAGGCACTCTTCAAGTGTGTGCTCATATATTATACTCCCACCATGCCCAGTAACACTTTAACTGTTCCTATCTGTTTCCATTATACTAACAAACCCATCTGGCTAGACAGAAGCAACGTACAGTGTCTTTGTCCTTTGTTCAGACATATTAGTGAGGATATAAGTGTATCAAAAATCAAACAGGCAAGCAAAACCCAAAATTCTATCTCAGGCGAAAATACAGCCCTGAATCTTACATTGTCACTAGCACTTCTAACATTATCTCTTGTCTTTATCTCCTTTTTGGTATTGTGAAGGTATTTGCGATAGCTCAATGTCTGATCAAAGTTAACTCTAAGGTATCGTGGATTGTGGTCAGATGATAAAGGCGGACGACAAAAGTCCTCTTTCAGTGTCACTTTGGCCTCATGGTTATTCAAGTGTAAGGCAGAGATGAATGTTTTTGAAGCACTGGGCTACAGTTACCAAACTCTGAGATACGTCTCAAGTATCCAGAGATCGTAGTTCATGACCTTCTCTATGGCCTTCAGACAGGTCGCTCGTGTTGCTAGTGTAATATGTCTGCATAGTTTTGTTCTGACACCATGAAATAGCTCTTGCCAACCAGCTATTATAACATGAGAAGATGCTGGAGACTTTAGTAACAGTAAACAGCTTACTTAACTTATTACTGAGAACTATACAGATAGTATTACTGGCTTGCCTGCCTGGCTCCAAGAAGCAATGTGCTTCTGCTGATAAGGCTCACTACAAATATTTCCTCGATACAACACTGGGGATAACTTCGGTTCCTGCTCCATTGTTCCTACTATCGATACACAACCTGCCTGTGCATTTGCATTTTGAAGTACTTTGAAAATCAGCTCTTAGACAAACCTTTGCTCAGTGTTAACTATGGAGTCTATACCAGTCCTCTGAAATGAACAATAAATTCCACTTGCCATTGTGTTGTCTGTTCCCCTAAATAGTTTAGGTCTCACTGAAGTTCTGAACAATCCCCTCTGGACTTGACTAACCTTAAATAACTTTGTGTTACCTGCAAATTTTGCTAATTCACTGCTCATACCCCTTTACTGTATCGTTACTAATTTTATTAAACACCACAGGACCTAGTTCAGGACCTTGAGGAACCTGCTGTTAATTATAATGATAACTAGCCATTTATTCCTATCCTTTGCTTTCTGTCTCTTGAGCAGTTTTACAGGCACTAATCCACTCAAACCTGACACCTTAACTTCTCATTCACAACATTTTTGTGTTTTGGTCTTTTTGTTTTGCTTTGTTTTGGAAATAAAATTTACACAAACCAACCTCTGGACCTTGTGGAAGGTGTGGTAGCACTGCACGCAGATCACCTTTCTTCTGTGTATTACGCACACCAGTATTGGTACTGTTACCATCTCTGACCCAAGCAACTAGCCAAAAAAATCAAGGTCTTATAGGTTTTCCCAAGTAGGAGGAGTAATTGACGATGGTACCTTTAATGCATTCCTGTTTCATTACAGAGAACGTACAAAGGCCTGTTTCCCTGATGGCTGGAGGAAGTAAAATAACAGGAGGCTGTGTCCTTGCTCACAGCCAGCATCCCCAGCCCAGAACTCACTCTAGGCGTCTTCAAGTCTACCCCATGCTTCCAGGCTGCTGCCGCTGCCGCTTGGCTTTCTTCCTCTGCTTCTCTGCATCTGCAGCCCTGTGTGTCTCTCCATGTGCTCTCTCAGTTTATGTCTGCACTTGTGCTTGTCTCACGGACACACACCTCATCCCGGTCATACAATACCCACTGGCACCCCTCCCCCCCAGAGTGCTAGTTTCTAGGTAGAGTCCACTTTGCCTTGTTTAGGTAGAATTCCTCACCTGTCTCTTACAGTTATCTTAAATGGTGGGAACATTCACACCCATCAGTTTCAACAAGGTTTTAATTCAACCCATAACAATTGCTGTTGATAGTACTGATTCACAGAATTATCCAGATTAGACAAACAACCCTCTCTCCTATTAAAGTCAAAAGCACAATTGTAGTTTTGGGTTTTTGTTTTTTGTTTGTTTGTTTGTTTGTTTGCTCAGGGTCAAATTTGTGTCGAGCTGAATAATCTGAATAAGAAGAAAGAAGAACTTCTGGGAATTAAATTGAATGAGGAAAGGCGGAGTCAGAAACACCAGGTAGGTGCTCATAATCATTAACCACATGGGTGTATGGCTTTGGCAGTTATGGGAGGTTTGGGGTTTCTTTGTGACTGTGGCACTGTGAGAGATTGTGTCTCTCTCCAGACATCTGTTGCTGTGTATGCATGTACAGAATGTATTTTCTAAATGCATCTATTCCTCTGTGTGTCACCAGATCAGAGAGTGCACACACACTGTTAGTGTTCCAGGAAGGGACATGTAGACATCATGATTTCCTCAATACATCTGCTTTGTTAAGAGTTTGTCTCTTCTCTCCCATCCCCCACACACACATTTCCCTGGCCTCTACAAAGCCTCTCGCAATAAGTCTCTGCCAGGGTAATTCAAAGTCCTGCTTCCCCTTCTGCTGTTAGAGTGACCTGGATTGCAAGAAGCCATTAATCATGACACAGACACACTAGTAACATAAACTAGGGCTGACCAGGAGGCTATAGGAAAAACTTTGCTCTTGTAATGCTAGAGGGTGCTACTCAGGAATTGCCTCATGCTAATTTGTTATGGGTTACAACTAAATTCTCCCATCTACACGTGGAGACCTTTATGAAAAATCTCAGGACTCCCCATGTCGCTGACCCACCCTGTCCCTGTCTGTGTCTGTTCATTACAGGAAGAGACAGAATCTGTGAGGAAGAAAATCATGTCAGAATTTGAGGAACTGGAGAAGATTTTGCAGGAACAAAGGCAACCTTTGCTGGCCTGGCTGGAAGAGCTGAACAAGGACATTGTGAAGAGGGAGAATAAAAACATCACCAAACTCCTTGAGGAGATTTCGTTTCTCAGTAACCTGATAAAGGAGTTGAAAGAAAAATGGCAGCAGCCAGCGAGTGAATTCCTGCAGGTGAGGCAGATTATACACCCTCAGTTCCCTGCAAGGAAACACTCCTGAACTATTGAATATGAGTATTGTTCATTTCTCAGGCTGGCTGGAAACAATTCCATTTCACAACAAGTTTCAAGGTTTCAAAATGGTTTTTGTTCCAGTATAGAATGAAAACAACATTTTGAAACTTTTCACAAAAAATAGAGAGAAAGAGACTCAATAGTCTGGTGATTGGGGCAATGGTCTGAATAGAGTCAGAGTCAAGCCCATACTTTGCCCAATTCAGAGCAGAGACTTGACCCCGGAGTCTTGCTTTCTGATGTATTCCAGCCTGGAGATGAGAAAATGTTGTTGAACCAGATTCATTTCTGCAAAATATTTCTGTTTTTATCAAAGGGTGTTTTTCAATGGAAAAAATGTCATTGAAAATTTTTCAACCAAGTATAATATTAATTTAAGTTGTCAGCTATATACTGAGAGATGCATATAGAACTCAAGTAGTGAAGGCAAAGTTAGTGCCCTCCCATCTAGGACATCAGAAGCACCTTGAACAGGTATGTTGCTCATTCTCAAACCCCCCCCCCCCCCCGCAATACTTCACTATGCTGGAAGAGGCCTAGAAACCATGTTAAAATAGCATCTCCTTAGTGCATGAGAGTGAACTGTGCAGGTCAGGATCATGCTTCAGATGCAATTTTCCCTCTGAGTTTAATCCTGAGAATTTATCATTTTATGATTAATCCTACAGAAAGGATTATTAACCTGAACATATGTTCTGCATAAATTGAATCTCCGGGAGATTGGAGGTATCTCTATTTTAGGGGTGGACTATGGGCCTTTCAGCTGGTCACTGGTCACAGTTCTAACAACATTTGTAGTTAACAAGATTTTTTTTTACAAGCTGGTGACTCCTTGGAGGTGAGTTTGGAGGGAGTGGGTATCAGTCCAGCTCCCAGTGGGCCAATGTTCACAGCACAGAAACCTCCAGAAATGTTGGAAACACATTGACTATCAAAGCATGGGGGCAAAGGAGTGAATGTCGCCGTGGAGACTGAAATCCCTTTCTAGCTGAGAGCTGGTCTTTGCAGTTCACTGTTCAATTATATTAATAGGCCATTGGCAAAGCTGGGTAGAAATCTTGCAGTGCCATAGAATATGCCGTACTGGTTTGAGATCGCGATAAACTAAAGCATTGGGTCTCCTTTGCCAACAACTTTTCCCTAGTATGAAATAAT
Organism: Chrysemys picta bellii; assembly: GCF_011386835.1. NCBI lineage: Eukaryota > Metazoa > Chordata > Testudines > Emydidae > Chrysemys > Chrysemys picta. The sequence goes on from NC_088794.1 coordinate 5,853,359, forward strand.
AAATTATCACACACAATAATGTTGCTCTCTAGATGCAAGCAGGTGAAAGATCGGCCACCGGTGGAGATTTCACCTGAACTGGAAGAGAAACTAAGTACTTTGCGCCAACTTGGTATTGTTCCAGAGGAGATTCTGAAGAAATTTAGAGGTACTGAGAAAGGGTCTAAAGGGTGAAACTGAGATATGTTTCTGTGGCTATAGAAGGAGACAGGTTCTATCAAATTCTTAGAGCAGCTAATTGTGAATGGTGATGGGATTGTGATGTACAGTAGTTGTGACAATGGCAAAGTGCGCACTGTGGGAGAGGAAGAAAGGGTCATGCCCTGTGAAGTGACTTGACTTTTCATTTCCTTGCTTTGTGTAAGTTCTGTTATGTTTGTGTGTCATAACCTTTGTTGTGTTACATCAAAGCCTTTT